>NW_013665839.1:649741-652751 GCF_000517525.1 Limulus polyphemus | reverse complement strand
GTTTTTGATTAGACATCATGACTTTTTGTCATAACAAACCACAGCAAGTAAGAAAGTGACATTCGATAGTAACCAACATTAGCTTTAGAATGGCAATCCTATTATTCGGAATAGACCTTTACTTTACAGATTCTTGAAAATATATGGTGGTAGTTTTCTTCACTAAAACAGTGTTAATAACTTCCTTTATGGTAACGCCATGGAATTTAGATTAACAATTTCTTGTCATCAACCCATATAATCGGTACAGTCGTATCATTATTTATGCCAATTCCTTAAGATAATATCACGTGACGCTAAACGCTCTTTAATTAGGATAATTTTATAAAATTTAGTAAATTTGTATTGAAAAGTTGGTAATGAATAATCGACAATAACCGTCCACCCGTATGATTCGTTTGAAAACGTGAGGTAGAAACTACTAATCTAGTTTGCTTGGCCTAACCATTACTTATGTATCTGCACGTTCTTTTACCTTACAGTTTTACTGCTCTAAATCATCCGTCTTTAATATGAATGACTAAAAACTAAAAACAGTCCACTTTTAATCTTAGATGCAACTGTAATAAAATGTTAGACCAATAGCTGACGTGACTTTTTGCATAGGCGTGCGCAATCATTTTCGTCAAATTTGAGCGGTTTTTGTTGAATAACTTTATACATGTTGCTTATATTTACACCAAATTAGACTCCTAATTGAAGATTGTAAAGATCTATCAGTGTACAAATTAAAATTAAGTATGTTTTTCTATCAAATAAAGTTTCTATACTTCTGGTTCGTAGAAACAAAATAGGAAGAAACTCAATCAAAATTGGAGGTGTTATATCTCAGATATTTCTTAATGGATTGCCTTGAAATTTGATATATAAAGTAAGAGTTCAGTAGAGGATATCCACTGAACATATTTGATAACTTGGATTACCACAGCCCGAGATACAGACGGCCCCCACGCAATGAATCTGTAGATAGTGCTACCTTAAGAGTATTGTTTATTTTGCGTATTTGCTACGGCCCTCCCGACATTTTTCTGCGACCCCCTGAGAGTCCAAAGGACACAGTTTGGGAATCCCTTCTTAAAGAAACGATGCAAATGGGTCGATTATAACGGTTTTTGGCTATTCTACGAACATTTCATTACCGGTCAGACCTTTTGAATATTTCAAAAACAGTTTTTGTCTAAGACTAGCGTTTGTTACTAATTTCACAGTAAATAATTCTGGAGTATATAACTCACTCATAATTTCGGTTTTCCTTTTCAAGAAGCTTCTTCAACCTCCTCGTACGTAAGGAGAAATAATTATGCTATGACGATAAGCTTCACGAAAAAGCAATAGTAAAGTATATAGAGGAAGAAAGTTACTCTCAATGAGAAATCTATTTGTTTAAAAGGAACTGTGTTAGAAAACTGAAACATTCGTATTTCTATTTCTTACAGATGCATCGAAGAGTAATCGGAAAGTCCTCTAACAGTTATATTTTTATCAAATTAGTTTATGAAATACTACTGCAGTCTAAGACTCTTATCTTACTTTCTCGAGACAAATAAAGGTTGTTTTATCTGACAAAGAACCATATTATGGAATAGTGGGGATTTCCTTCCAAAAATTTTCGAACGTGTATTATGGTTTTCGATACCAATCCGTTTGGAAGTATGTTTACATTGATGTTACTTCTTACATCTCTGGAGTGTTTTTGCTTTCAAACCTAGCGCCATTATTCAGTCAAAACTAACGCAAAATAATTTAGAAGCGATAGATAAAACTCGTTATTATCTAAGGATAAGTACAGTAACGAACCAGAAATGGGCAATGAAAACTATAAGTTTATTCAATATAAGAAGAAATATGAAAGCAATCTCAGTCCACCCCCCTCCTTTTTTTCTAATAAAAGCATTCATTTGAAAACCTATCAAGTCCGTAAATCTGAATGTTTAATGTTTAAGGGCAGAAACGCGATAATACAACCTCCAAGTGTTTTCGATGAAAGTTTTATACCGAAAATGTACAAAAGTGCTTCAGTTTTTGAAAACTTTTAAAACACAGAATGGATGGAAATATCATCTTTATTAATATATAACAAGTTATCATACACAGTGAAAACTTTGCCTTATATTATGCAAACATGTTTAAATTGTATGATACGCTCTTGCCCATATTGAATTTTCTGTGAAACAAACGTGTCTTGCTCCAAATTAGACGGAACTACAACATATTATATCCCTTCATAAATAACAATAATAAAAAAAACAATAAGTCTTTACCCACACAAAACGACGAATACTGTAGGACGGTAATGATATTAACAATTATGAAGATAACTTGTGATTAATTAGGTGCCATCCTTGTGATATTTAATGCGGTTTGAATTAATTAAAGCTCACTCTCATGGCAATACATATTTTACAAGTTTTTCTAGATGGCTTACTAAATAAACTCAGTCTCGATGAAAAATCATAGAATAAATGCAAACCGAATATCCAAGGAATAAAATTAGATTAGAAACGTACAAATATGGAATTACTTGTGTTTAGGCTAAAAACTACAAGTTCTATCAACGTTCTTGGTCATTGCTTAAATATTTCCACTACCGAGAATGGCTCGCATACTGATGAGAACAGTACGACGTAAAACTGACACTTTTATTGTGCTTGAATCAGTATCATGAATATTCCCACAAATGCTTTTAACACGCGCTCTATTCTACTAAACACTACACCCAGTGAACGATCAGGAAGTCAGAGACAACAGTATGTGCCCATTCTATTCTACTAAACACTACACCCAATGAACGATCAGGAAGTCAGAGACAACAGTATGTGCCCATTCTATTCTACTAAACACTACACCCAGTGAACGATCAGGAACTCAAAGACAACTGTATGTGCCCATTCTATTCTACTAAACACTACAACCCAGTGAACGATCAGGAAGTCAGAGACAACAGTATGTGCCCATTCTATTCTACTAAACACTACACCCAGTGAACGATCAGGAACTCAAAGACAACTGT
>NW_013665839.1:647527-648937 GCF_000517525.1 Limulus polyphemus | reverse complement strand
GTATCTAGTATTGGATTGGGTAACGCGAGTATCTAGTATTGGATTGGGTAACGCGAGTATCTAGTATTGGATTGGGTAACGAGAGTATCTAGTATTGGATTGGGTAACGAGAGTATCTAGTATTGGATTGGGTAACGAGAGTATCTAGTATTGGATTGAGTAACGAGAGTATCTGGTATTGGATTGAGTAACGAGAGTATCTGGTACTAGATGTAACGAAAGTATCTGGTACTGGATTGGGTAACGAGAGTATTTAGTATTGGATTATGTAAGTGGCAAGAAGTAGTATATATTTTAATTATACAAAACATGATCATTTCCATTTGTCTGTTATTAAGTGAATTTCCAGCTTATCAAACGCCTTTCTCAGTAATTTGAAATATCCACCTTCTTATGCGGTTTGCAATGTTCTGTTGGTAGTCAAAGTTCCCATTTCGCAACAATACATAAGATACAATGTTTTATCATCTGTAAGACATGCTTTCTTAACATTTTCAGTTTTCAATACGTTATTGTTTTAATAAAAGATGTGTAATTCTCGTATTTGGTAGACTTTATGGTATTACACTCATTATTCAGCAGTAACACAACAACAATGCCCGTGTAACAGGCATTGTTAATCTTACTAATATTTGTACTGTTTAATAATGGCTGGAGACGGCTTTAATGGGTAATGAACAAAAACTTTGATATAAGTTTAACATAACAGCAAATGTGCAACGTTTCGACAAGGTTTTGTCATCATCAGATACTGTTTCTTTTATTCAAAACTTGTTGGACTAAACAGGAAAGTGAAAATCTCTTGTGTTTGTCGTGTCGTACAGGGAAGAATGATTTAAAGGAGACGAATATTCTAAGAAAGATTAATTTCAACTCAGCTTTGTGTCCATCTTACGTAATGTATTTATTCACATGCACCGTCTGATGTAATCACCTATCACCCAAGTCAACAAGACTTGAAAAAAAAGACATACTTTAATATATTATCTCGAGCAGACGTTTTATAAATTTCATATTTTCTTGTATCCACTTAACAATTTATAATTTGTGCTTGTGCAATTATTTATACAACATAATAACATAAACCTTCGTGGGTTAGTTTTATTGTGCTTGTGCAATTATTTATACAACATAATAACATAAACCTTCGTGGGTTAGTTTTATTGTGCTTGTGCAATTATTCATACAACATAATAACATAAACCTTCGTGGGTTAGTTTTATTATGCTTGTGCAATAATTTATACAGCGTAATAACATAAACCTTCGTGGGTTAGTGTTATTGTACTTGTGCAATCATTCATACAACATAATAACATAAACCTTCGTGGGTTAGTTTTATTGTGCTTGTGCAATTATTCATACAACATAATAACATAAACCTTCGTGGGTTAGTTTTATTGTGCTTGTG
>NW_013665839.1:640007-646862 GCF_000517525.1 Limulus polyphemus | reverse complement strand
TTTAAGTTTTTTAAGACCCTATAGGTCTCTATGATACTATTTTTTGTATTTTAATAAAAAATATAATACTATTATGTCTAGTTTATTTTGGTTTGTTTTTTTAATTACTATTTGTTTTGCTTTAATAGACTGACATTATTCAGTGAATAATATTAAGGCTCGCATCTCTTCTCTCTTCCATTCTGTAGCTCACAGAAAAATATTTTAGTATGATTCTGAATTCATTTAGGTTAAAGAAGAAACGACCAGTAAAGTGTACCAGTATTTGGTGTTGTCTGTGGTTTATAAAAACTAAAAGGCAAATCTTGTGTAAAACGAACGCAAGGGAAGCTCCTGTTGACTATTCTACCAGATATAGTGGTCATGTTTTGTGAGAAACAAACTCTATATCGTAAGTAGCAACTATCCTGCTGTGATGTCCGACTTGGCTAACTCTACTGATGAGTTTAACTTTTAAACTTCCTTTTGAAGTTTTACGCAACATTTTTTAATCACGTCTTCTAAGTACGATTATTGCTTACTGTGAAGAAAGGAGCTCTAAGCATTTAAGGTCAGTTTGTAAAGGACGATTTTTATTTATTACATGAAGGAGTAAATATTTACCCAATACTTCTCAGAAGTCACAGCATTTTCAAAGCAACCTGTAATTTTCTGCATCGCTCACTCACTATGAGAAAGGAAGGATGGGGGGGGGGGAGTAATGCTGAATTGTGCTAATTTGAAGACGAATGTTATCGTCGGAACAACAAACTCTGTTTCAAAATGAACACAGCAGACCATAAGTTATGAACGTCATTAAACAAAGTGATGCTTAAGTCTCGATTCGAGATGCATCCGCTTTCTTCAACTGTTGCCAAATTGGTGGTATTCACAACAGTTCAAAACATCGTTTCTGTAATACGTCTTTATGGAACGGTAAAATAACGTCTAATGAGAACCAGCAGAGCGGTACGCGTGCTTCGTAATGCTCGTTTAACGAGCACGTGTTTTGGATGTACTTTAAACTTAAGTAAGCTCCACTGGTATTGGAAAAATGGCCTCATTCTAGTTAACTCTCTAGGACCGATATACTTGATGAAAGTAGATAAACATCATGAAAAGTTAAACGTGCTTCAGTGAAAGACGCGAAACGTTTCAGTGTCAGTATTATATAAGACAGTCCTATTCACAGCTAAGCCGTCCAGTGAGTTATTCAATGTTTTAACGAAGCTTGTTGTCGTTCTCATCTACAGGTATTAATTGGCTAGATACTTTGTGACCTTCAAATGACCAGCTCTACAATCCCACTCTTCCTCCTATACAGTTTTCTTCCTCAACTCACAGATCATCTACTTGCAACGTAAAGTTTCGGAGAAATCGACACTGAGTGAAGAACGTTGCATTTCTGTTGATTAGCATGCTCTGACAAGGTATTGTTCGATTTTTTTGACTTCTCGCTGTGATGGCGATAGCTTTAAGTATATCTTCGTTTTAATACATGATGTTGAATCAATTGAAAAATCTATAACTTAGCTTTCTCTAGCATGTTTATAGCTATTGACAAATGTTATTTTTTTTAAATGTTCATCAAACTCGATCACAGCGTTTAATCAACATTTTTACCAGGAACTCTTCTTAATGAGAAAACATAGATAGAGTCAGTATTCCATAAAGCATCATTTCACATCCTCGTCTTTAGCGTTTCTACTTTTTAATGCATTATGTAAAACGTACCAGATTAATAGAACAGGCGGGAATTCTAAATTATTCAACTGTACAAATTCTTTATTAACGCATTAAATATAGAGTTTAGAATTCATAAATATGTAATAATTGGAATGCCTGCAGAACATCAGGTATGTCATGTGACAATAGCACTACAACAAATCATTACACCTGTCCTTCTACCCACTAGATCCTTGAATCTCTAGTTATCGTAGACCTCTGTCTTATTACACTACAACAAATCATTACACCTGTCCTTCTACACGCTAGATCCTTGAATCTCCAGTTATCGTAGACCTCTGTCTTATTCCACTACAACAAATCATTACACCTGTCCTTCTACACACTAGATCCTTGAATCTCTAGTTATCGTAGACCTCTGTCTTATTCCACTACAACAAATCATTTCACCTGTCCTTCTACACACTAGATCCTTGAATCTCTAGTTATCGTAGACCTCTGTCTTATTCCACTACAACAAATCATTACACCTGTCCTTCTACACACTAGATCCTTGAATCTCTAGTTATTGTAGACCTCTGTCTTATTCCACTACAACAAATCATTTCACCTGTCCTTCTACACACTAGATCCTTGAATCTATAGTTATCGTAGACCTCTGTCTTATTCCACTGCAACAAATCATTACACCTGTCCTTCTACACGCTAGATCCTTGAATCTCTAGTTATCGTAGACCTCTGTCTTATTCCACTACAACAAATCATTTCATCTGTCCTTCTACCCACTAGATCCTTGAATCTCTAGTTATCGTAGACCTCTGTCTTATTCCACTACAACAAATCATTACACCTGTCCTTCTATACACTAGATCCTTGAATCTCTAGTTATCGTAGACCTCTGTCTTATTCCACTACAACAAATCATTTCACCTGTCCTTCTACCCACTACATCCTTGAATCTATAGTTATCGTAGACCTCTGTCTTATTCCACTACAACAAATCATTTCGCTAGTTCCTCGAATCTCTAGTTATCACTAAAGACGATAAAGAAAATTCATCTTTTCCTTACTGTTAATAATGGTGTGAAAACTAGAAATAAAAATGCTGATAAAGATAGGAATTTTTCAAATAATAAACTCTATGTAAGTGTTTCACGATATATTCCTAGAATTTTGTTTTGCAAAGAAAAAAGTGTTATTTCAGTGTCATAATATAATTACGTATTCTTTCTTTACGATGCATATATTAATTTGTAATAACCACATATCATTTCCCTCCCTGTGTCTCAGAGGTAAGCTTAAGGGTTTATAATGCTAAAATTCGGGATTCGATCATTGTTATGCTTACAACGCAGATAGCCCATTGTGCAGTTTTGTGCTTAATATCAATTATACATAAATCACTATATCTGGAATAGGAGTTTACTTATTTTAGTTTGTATATTATTTCACTCCCTACTTATATCTCTTGATAATAAAAAAAGAACTTAGGAACGATCATCAAGTTGCACTCGCCTTCAGAAAACAAATATATTCGATACCTCCCACAAGCAGAAGGACACATTTAGAGATTTACATTAAAGTCGTTGGAAAAGGCATTATACACAATGACTTGAACTAAAAAGAAAACAGAAATGTTCTTAAGAGCTTCACATCGAACACAAATATTATAATGTTGTGACCCTCAACAACAAAAGTCCCCGAAGTTCATTGCCAATTTGTTACATTTGTCAAAAGCCCAGAATCGAATAACCTTTTTCACAGATACAGTCAACGACAAATAAAAACTAAATGTGAAACCAAGTCTATTATTCGATATCCCACTTGTCATTGAATTGTATCAATCTCGAGGAATTCCAACCCTCATCACTAACCCTCGACTTTTAGGCTACACATTTATACTCTAAACAGTTTGTCTGGCTGAATTATTAGTATATTTATTGCAATAGTACTTCCTTAAATACATGATAATACAAAAGAATTCTAATCGCAGACAGCGAAAATCTATAAATCCACTTGTTTTAAGCCTAACATTAGTTAAGCTTTTATCAAGTACGGCCTATATTCGTTAAAGAGTTAAATTAACAATGTAACTTGTTTACTTTTTTGTTTTAGTTTAGTTAGAGTTAAACTTTACCGTACTTAATGCTAGCCCCCCAGTGGCACAGCGGTATGTTTGCGGACTTACGACGCTAGAAATCGGGTTTCGATACCCGTGGTGGGCAGAGCACAGATAGCCCATTGTGTAGCTTTGTGCTTAATTCCAAACAAACAAACAAACAAACTTAATGCTATCAATAAATAAATGTATAATGTTATTCTACGACCTAACGTTAGATCTTTTGATAAACTTTTAATATGTTGTTTTATAAAACGCCTACTAAAGTATATTTACATCTGTCTTTTCTTTACATCCGTTAAAATGAAATACGCGCACATGCGCATTTATATATTAAGGTGCGCGCACATTTTTCAGGACAGTCAGAAACTAGGTATTATTATAATAGATTCATGTTATGTTTTGAGTAGCTGTTACTTTACATATACTTGCTGTAAATCTGTTGCTATAACACTCAGCTTCTTATAAAACAAACCCTTAGTACTGCTTGAGTGATTTCTCTGTGATTTAAAAAGTTCGATATGGAAACGAATAAGTCTTTTTATGATTATAGATTAACGATCAACATACCTAAAGCATTTTGTAAGCAAACTTTACATCAACTTATCTTAAAAAAAGGTAAAATTGTATCGTTTAATTCACTGTTATGCAATGCCATGATTAAGACATGTTAATATGACTGATAATGGCTAGAGACGGCTTGAATGTGTAATGAAGAAAAACTTTGTCGAAACGTTGTACATTTGCTGTTATGTTAAACTTATATTAAAGTTTTTCTTCATTACCCATTCAAGCCGTCTCCAGCCATTATTAGTCTCAAAGTTGGTTCCTCGTCATCGAATTTAATATGACTGAGTTATTCACGCTGACACACAAAAATTCCAGTATCAACACTGCACACTGATTGAACCTTAATTTATATGCAAGCTATATATATATAATTATATTTCTAAAATTGTTTACCTTCTTTTACGTTTTATACATATATAAATGATTTATTTTATTGGTAGTGTTATTTATACTATCGCATAAATATATTTTATTTCTTATCAAGCAAAAAACCTACAAATTGGGCTATCTATTGTGTGCCCACTGCAAGTATCGAAACCCGATTTTTAGCACTATAAGCCCAAAGACTTGCACTAGACCATTGGGGACGCTTAGATTTCATAACCGCAAAGATGTGAATATATTGGAGATAGAGAGAAGTACGAATGTAAGTGTGCACTGCCATCTAGTGGAGAAGCTAGACTTATTTGAAAAATCATGTTCAGTGGCGAAATTAAATATATCTATTGCGTTAATGAACAGCTAACTTTAATTTTGGAGTAGTTTCATTGACAAAAAAATAAAAAATATAATTTTGAAGCTAAAACGAAAAAACAACAACTAATTTTAGAAAGAATTCAAACTCCACACATATGCTAAACTGTTTAATGTCCACACTGACACGTCATATGTAAATTGCCAAATATTAAAGACAATATCTCAGAGACAGTGTAATGAACTCTACAAATATCATAAAGATATACAACACACGATAAAAAACAAGTTAAACATTTTAAAGTTAGATATAAGAGTTTGTAGCTTTGAACATCTTGAATTTTTAAGTTTAGAAAAATTATACATAATGTTATAATTTTAATAGGTGGATATTTTTGCTATAATTTGTCTTAATTTTCAAAAGAATGACATCTTTAACAATGCATTTTATAATTTGAGTATGAGGTTGAAAATAGTTTTAAATCATAAAGTTTTATTGAACTGGCTTGGATATAATAAATGGGATTGATTTTTCCAACTTGAACGGCAACTTATACGCACAGAAGTAAATAGTCAGGACAGAAACCTCTAGGATTAGAGTATAGCCATCTCTTATTTTGAATTATGAGACAGAAGGTTGCCAGTTAGTAGCAACTGTCGTCACAAGGGCCTTCTAACGAGATTGAATGCCACTTTTCTAACGCGCCACAGAAGTACCATGTCTTGAACCCGGGATCCTACAATCTACATCAAAACATGATAACCAGTTAGCCAGGTCCGACCCAGGATGTATTGATAGCTCTCCCTCTCAAAGCAAATTATACATGTCGTCATTCCTTAAAGAAATTTACTTATAAGAACAATAACATCTTTCATTTTATGTAAGAGTCGAGGCCTTTAATATCATACTTCGAAACCAGCAAGTATAGTTTATAAGCATCAACTTTGTGTCAATAATATGAAAACTTGCATTGAATATTTTATACACCTAATGATACATCAAGATGTACCACTACCGAACAAAACCCAATCAAGATGTACCATTACCGAACAAAACCCAATCACGATGTATCACTACTAAACATAATCCAGTCCAGATGTATCACTACTAAACATAATCCAATCAAGATGTATCACTACTAAACCTAATCCCAATCCAGATGTATCACTACTAAACATAATCCAATCCAGATGTATCACTACTAAATAAACACCAACCAAGAGAACTACTTTTCTTGACTTTGAGAGGTTGTTGTTGTTGTTTATTATTAAGCACAAAGCTACACAAAGGGCTGTCTGTGCTCTGCCCACCACGGGTATCGAAACCTGGTTTCTAGCGTTGTAAGTCCGCAGACATATCGCTGTGCCACCGGGTGCTAAATATTATAAGAATCAGACATTTACCTCTACATAGTTTCATGGAGTGCACCACATATTTACTCATATTATCAAATTAATAATTATATTAATGCAATCACTTGTTATTGTTATATTTGCTAAATATTTTAATCATGTAAGTTTGGAAACCCTAATTGTGCTTAGGGTTTTTTTACTATTGACTAATAACGCTAAATACGGAGAAGTTAAATAAATACAAGATTCGAAATGTGAAGTGAAAACTATTTAGCAAATAGATAATGAACATTTAAGGTCCTTGCGTCATAGTTTCTTACACAGTGTCGAAAAGTAAGTAAAGAACTTTTTAAACTACCTTAAATAAATATAATTAAGTATAAATATTTATCATTTTAGCTTTGTGCGAAAGGTTTTAGACAAATGTTATGCTTAAAGAAACAACAAAAAACTAA
>NW_013665839.1:636129-639986 GCF_000517525.1 Limulus polyphemus | reverse complement strand
TATACGAACCTTGTTCTAGCGTTGTAAGTCCGCAGACATATCGCTGTGCCCGACCGGGTGACTAAATTATTATAAGAATCAGACTATTTACCTCTACATTAGTTTCATGGAGTGCACCACATATTTACTCATATTATCAAATTAATAATTATATTAATGCAATCACTTGTTATATTAAAGTTATAACTTATATTAAAGTTTTTCTTCATTACCCATTTAAGCCGTCTCCAGCCATTATTAGTCTCAAAGTGGGTTCCTCGCCATCGAATTTGTTATTGTTATATTTGCTAAATAGTTTAATCATGTAAGTTTGGAAACCCTAATTGTGCTTAGTGTTTTTTTACTATTGACTCAATAACGCTAAATACGGAGAAGTTAAATAATTACAAGATTCGAAATGTGAAGTGAAAACTGTTTAGCAAATAGATAATGAACATTTAAGGTCCTTGCGTCATAGTTTCTTACACAGTGTCGAAAAGTAAGTAAAGAACTTTTTAAACTACCTTAAATAAATATAATTAAGTATAAATATTTATCATTTTAGCTTTGTGCGAAAGGTTTTGCAAAATGTTATGCTTAAAGAACACAAAAACAAAAGTTTAAGGCATAATAACTTGCTATTCATATTCGATAATTTAATACTAATAAAATAGGCTTTAATGCGTTTAATGGCAAATAAGATGTTACATAAAATTAAGTTGTTCTAATTAATCTCAATAATTTATGAAAGAAGACGTCTTACAGATGAATAGGGTGGAATGAAATATTAATGAAGCAAAGTTCTTAGTGATTAAAGTGATTAGTAAAACTTACACACAAACCATTAAAAGTGGAGGACGAGAAGATTCGAGTGTTATTTAAATTACATTTGCAAGTGTTACTTAATCGTCCAAGATTGTTAAGTACCAAGAATTAGAAACACAAGTCAAACGGTTTCTGTCTTTATACTAAACAGAAACATCGCACGTGATTGAAATTAATTACAAAGAAATGAAACAACTCGATTAAATAATATATTTTATTAGACTTTAGAAAATGTTTATCATTTACTAAGATATAGAAAACAACAGGACATGGAGCTTATATTTTTATTACGTTAATGGTGAGATATTTCATTTAAAGAAAGAAATAATACACAAATCACTCGTCTATGTGAAAATTTTAAACAGGAATAATTAGAAAGATGAAAAACTGAAGCATTATTATTGATTCCTGCTATTTATCTGGAATTTAAAAAGAGGAAACCTCTTTAGTACGTAAGAAAAGCTATAGACATTATTTTAGGCTGTTATATTCAATAATGTATGGATCAAATATATGAGGCTGGCTTCCTAAAATAAAGTACAAATATTATTTTTGCCAATTATCATAATGAACAGACTGTACAGAAGAATCAAAATGGGGAGTAAATAATTTTTATTTTATTTCAGTGAAACAGTGGTAATTGAATTTTAAAGAAGGTTTAAAGTTAGGTTGAAAAAATGAGTAAGTTTCTTGTTCAAACTGTTTTTTTTTCAGTTTAACGTCAGATGTAACTAGCTGCCAGTAAAGTATTTAAAAACCAAATCCTTTATTTGAGTACGTGACGTAATTAGTTTTCTACCAACCAAGGTGCACTTTTACAGCAATTTAAACGGCTAAAACTACATAAATGGCTTCCTGCTTAAAACTATCTATAATTTTGAGCTGTTAGACTAGAGAGAAGGCAGTTTTTCGACGACTGCTATGTTACTATTGTTCAACAGAATATTGAGATTTGACCGTTACACTTATAGCACACTCACGGCTTAAGTATGCGGAACGGCAGTTTACAGCGAATACTTAGATTCTTAGTCCGTATAAGCTAACTACTAGGCCACGTCCGGTCACTTTTGGTTTGGATACGTAGATGTTCGAAGATTGGTATGAGCTATACCCCAAGTAAAAGTATATTTATGATCATCAGCGTGAGAGGAAACTTTACAGAAACTTACAGAAAAACTACGATTTAAACTCTTTGACAATATAACAACGGTTTGATACAGTATACATTGATGGAAGAGACAAAGTTATGATAGACCACCTTATGATTTTATGTTTTTATATGGCAGGACTGTTTTAGTGTTAATATTTTTATTCGTATTGAATGGGTTAAGATAGGTATGCAGAAAGCAACTGCCATTAGCGGTTTCTTTTACATGAACATTATGTAACATTTTCAGTTTTGTTTGCACGGGTTAAGTTTTATGTCGTAAGCTTTTCCATCTCTGAACTCTAATTTACTTATGAAATAATTATTTTTTCCTACCAAAACAAAGAATATCCATTAATATTTCGCAAAAATAGAGCTTTTCTTGTACGACACTTTGAGACACTAGTAACAGTAATATAACGATTTAAAAAAATTGTAAGACAGCTAATGTTAACCTTTTTAAGTTTCTTTTATAGTTGCTAGAAATAACAATTTGCCCGTGGGTTTCAAGGAACCAAGAGATGCGGAAGGAAGTGCCAAATATTTTGAGTTATTCAGGAATATCACTCACAGAGTCAAACGGAAACTGTCGCCTCCACTTTTTAAAAGTTTAATGAATCAAAGAGCAAAGAAGTATGTAACAAACTCAGTAAAGATTCGTTGTTTTCAAACAATCAAAATGAGCCAGGAAACAAATAGAAAACCAGAGCATCTAGCTGCGCCATCTCTTGAGAGAAATTTAGACTTTGTTATATTAGTCCCATTACAAAACAGCAACAGTTTACAGGCTGAATATGATGTGTTGCTGAAATATATTGAATCTCAAGTAATCCGTAAGTTGCTTTGTATGAATACTTATGATAATTATAGTAGTTTGTGATTATGTTTTTAATAATTTGAATGTTGTAAATAAGGTTTTTGTTTAGCTTGTATGTCAAATACAATAAGTTCTGCATGTGTATAGAAAGTGCTTATATCATATCTGCTGTAAATGTATAGGTGTGATATTCAGGTACACTGCCTATTCGACAGAAAGTTATAAGTACTCACAATACAGCAAGTTTTAGAAATGTTGGAGACATGGACAACAAAACAAAACAAACTAACAACACAAATATACAAATAAAACAAAATTATTTATTTGCATAATAAATACTTCTGACCTTTTCCTCTATATTCAGTGTTGAACACTGGCTGCTGGACTATACGAGACGAAGACGGGAATAAGAAATAACGACATCACACTGTTAGATCAGATCAAAGTGCATTATTTCACAATCTTATATTATACATAATCTAGGGAGTTAACCATCCCTAGCGTATACTAATTTGTACAAATCTTTGTACCACCCCTTAAAATAAACATAACTTCAACCCAGGTTGACACGATACAGAAAAATGGTCAAGCAAGTATGACCTTTATTGAATAATCATTGTACTGTCTAATATTTGCCTAAGCTGGAGGATTAACTCAAGTTTACAACCTTTGCACATTCAGTACAAAGACATTACCAGCTACAAGTAGAGCACCTGCAAAAAAATCTAGAAAAATTATTCGAATATCACATACAGTTTACAAGGACATTGCCATGTATAACACCTACACAAAAAGTAACCGATTGTTGTTTGTTTTGAATTTCGCGCAAAGCTACACGAGGGCTATCTGCGTTAGCCGTCCCTAATTTAGCAGTGTAAGACCAGAGGGAAGGCAGCTAGTCATCACCACCCACCGCCAACTATTGGGCTACTCTTTTACCAACGAATAGTGGAATTGACCGTCATATAATAACGCCCCCACGACTGAAAGGGCGAGCATGTTTGGTGTGACGGGAATTCGAACCCGCGACCCGCAGATTGCGAGTCGAGTGCCCTAACCACCTACCTGGCCATGCCGGGCCAAGTAAAC
>NW_013665839.1:633643-636003 GCF_000517525.1 Limulus polyphemus | reverse complement strand
CTGAAAGGGCGAGCATGTTTGGTGTGACGGGAATTCGAACCCGCGACCCGCAGATTGCGAGTCGAGTGCCCTAACCACCTACCTGGCCATGCCGGGCCAAGTAAACGATTATACATTAATAAAGATATATTGTTTACTAATTATTGATGGGTGAAATTAACAGTTATTTCAACTGCGACATAGGTACATTAACGATATGCGAAAATACACATCCTTTTAAAATCTATTCAAGTTACTCGTTGTTGACTTGCTTATGTTAATACTGTATTCATACATCGATTACGGAAAATATATTATTACAATTTTGTGTAAATAAAATGAACGAACAAATCAGCAATATTGGGCTTAATTCAATTTTAATTTAAGTATTCGCAACTAGTGTAAGTGTACTGTAAAAAGGCAGCTGACTTCAAGAAGCAGAAACAAATTGTAACGTTTTATCTGTCACACCGAAGACACTTTAGACGTTAGAACTGTAAACTTTAAGATAATCCCTTACTTAAGAATTCAGCCAGAGAAACTCCTAGAGATTCTTCGAAGAAACGAGTCGCGACACGTTGGTTGGATTTTGTATTCTTTTAGTTACGGTGTATGTTTTCCATCACCATGGAGCTCACCCTCTGAGTAGCTTCGTGATTATCAAGAACATGATAAATTAACTCAGTGCGCATGAGTCGCATTTTCTAGTTAGATAAAGGTGATTCTATTTCACATTTGCGAAAAGCATACAGAAAATGAGCAATAAAGGATTGAGCGATTTACCTTAGAACATTCCAACAAACACTGGTATCTCGGTAAATATCAGATTAAAAAGATTTTTTTCCAGATTTCCCAAGAGTTTCTTATGTACATATGACCAGTTTGATATTAATTAAAAATACCAAGAATGAAAAAAAACAAAAAAAAACAAGCAAACAACACTAATTTTACTTGTTAACCAGATAACAACGAAACATATATATACATATATTGTTCAATCTCGTTTTTTATATTTCATGAATAAGAAGAAAACAGTCGAAGAATACCTGATAAACAAAGACATGTCCTTTTTCCATGTTTTTTTTTCTTCCTTAAGTTTGTGTGTCTAACTTAAAAGTTTAGGTTAAAAACCCTGTTTCGAGTATTAGAAACGACAAGTCAGCTGTGGTTGTAACGGTGGTGACATTCGTATTTCTCTAAAAGTTTGATAGTAATGGCTTACAATATTAAACTACCAGTCGTTTAATTTAGAGATAATTTATGTTCATAAAACTTAAATCAGTCAGTGAGGTCAGCAATAGGTCATAAAACCTGACGTAATTATGGTTAACCTCTTCTATCAAATAGAGTAGTTCTGAATAATCGTTAGCATACGATTTGAAGAATGACGTAACGTAGAAATATAAATTATGAAGTAAAACAAATCAAAGAACTTAGTCAACTAGACTTTTTGAACCAAAACTTATGAAGATTGTCACTAAATGAAATACCTGAGAAGAAAAAGGCATGGAATATTAATTGTGCCCCCACCCCCCATCACGAGGTGGCTAAGCGCTAATCCTGGGGCTTGTAACGCTAACATGTTTGATTCGATCTCTGCGCAGATTGTGAATTCATTCGACTGATCGTTTTTCAGAAGTTGCAGTGTATATTGGAGTGAGTTAGACATTTTGACGATAAAATTAGTAGGAAAAAAACCCACCTTTACTCTCCAGGTAGGGCCCAGCATGGCCAGGTGGGTAGGGCACTCGACTCGCAATCTGAGGGTCGCAGGTTCGAATCCCCGTCTCACCAAATATACTTGCCCTTTCAACCGTGGGGGCGTTATAATGTGATGGTCAATCCCACTATTCGTTTGTCAAAGAGTAGCCCAAGTGTTGGCGATGGGTGGTGATGACTAGCTGCCTTCCCTCTAGTCTTTCACTGCTAAATTAGGGACGGCTAGCACAGATAGCCCTCGTGTAGCTTTGCACGAAATTCCAAACAAAGAAATTATCCAGGTAATAATAATAAAAACGTTTCGACGTTGCGGCTTTAGTACAGTTCTTGTAATACTAGCCCTGATGAAGCCACAATGAAAAAAAGTTGACTAACATAAAAAAGTTCTTTAGTATCATCTGGAGACTAAAGGTCGTTTTTTTTCTAACTTTATTGCTACATAGTTTACCGGGTAGCTTTGTACTTAAAACAATATACGTTGTTTCAGCTTTGCCATAATTTCAGTAAATAAATAGACAATACGATCTCTTATTGTTACTCTCATGCTAGTTTAAACTTTAAAATAATTATGATGTACGTGTTACGGCTATTAATGTTTACTTTTATCCTTGTAAAGTTCAGTGAAGATATATATATATATATATATATATATATATAATATA
>NW_013665839.1:627838-632643 GCF_000517525.1 Limulus polyphemus | reverse complement strand
ATATATATATATATATATATTTATATATATATAATATATACACTGGTGATCAATAATGTAGATCCTGAATTATGGCGTCATCTAGTGGAACAAAATCGTATTATCTTGAATGATATCTGGAAAAGCATTTGAGCCACAGAACCAAGAACAGCTCATTTTATGTTCATGATCCAGGTTTTTGGTATTTGTCTATAAAAACGTATGTATTAGTTTTATTATTATGTAGTTTGAATAATCTTCTAAAATGACAACAGATATTTTACAACACTGTAAAATAGATGTGATGGGTCTATACAGTAGTAGATAAAACTTTGTCTATCCAGTGATTTATATTATTGCGTTGGAGAAATTAAATTAATGTTGTTATTTCTTCCAGCGTTTGTTTCTCAGACTAATTAACTATAATAACCCACTTATCATTTACTTTGTCATACAGTCATATAACTTTATTTCGGCTGGCTTCTTCTCCGTAAAAACTAGTTTTAAAGTGCCATAACTAAAGGTAATGATTCCAATTATAACCATACAGTCATATAACTTTGTTTCGGCTGGCTTCTACTCCGTATAAACTAGCTTTAAAAAATCAAACACAAATCTACACAAAAACATCGTTTTGATGAACTTTTGAAACATAACCAGGGTTACTTTCCTAACGTTTCTGTTTTGTATGCAGTTATTATTCAATAATTAATCTAGTAACACATAGCACCCAGCAGACAGAGAAGTGGTGTGGAAAGAAAGGTTTGAAAGTTTACTTTCTAACTAAATATATTATTAGCGAACCAAATATTGCAAGCAAAAAAAAAAAAAAATCAAGTACTTCCAATTTAGCTACTTTAATAACGATTTGGCGCGATTTTGAGTGAATGATAACGGTTCTGGTGATAGTGTTAAAAAGAAAAGTTTTTATTTTGTAGTAAATATTTTTTATTTATAATTAAGTAACTAGATTTTAATACTGAAGCATTACTGCCTTTCACTTTATGTTGTCTACTAAGTAATTGTTTTGCTTGTAATGACATCGCTTCATTCTGGCTTCTGAGAAGCTCGATTAATTCAATGCATACACTGAAAACATATAATAGGTTTACACAAAAGAAAAAGTAAGGCAACCTATCTCATTCATCGGAAAATAAATCCCAGTTCTGCCGTGTTTGACTATAAATCCCAGTTCTGCCGTGTTTGACTATAAATCCCAGTTCTGCCGTGTTTGACTATAAATCCCAGTCCTGCCGTGTTTGACTATAAATCCCAGTTCTGCCGTGTTTGATTATAAATCCCAGTCCTGCCGTGTTTTACTATAAATCCCAGTTCTGCCGTGTTTGACTATAAATCCCAGTCCTGCCGTGTTTGACTATACGCGATCCCGCTGCTGTTTTTTTGCATAGATACTAACATAGACGCGTACGTACAGATAAATAAATAGGTAAGTTTGAGTGAAGGACGTACGAAGAGATGGATAAGTAAATGTTCTGCGACTTATCACCATTTAAAGTTCATGATTAGGTTCTTCCCAGATCATAAGTCTTATAGACTGTACATAAAAAGACTGGAGAAAGAAAATAAGTCAAGTAATGCTAGACATCAATATATGCTTTTAACAGCGGATTTTTAGATGTTCAAATACATGGTTTTAAATCAAAAGCGAACACCACAGATATTTTCCGTACAGTTTAATTATGTTCTGTTCATGCGAGAACCTGAAAATAATAGGCCATGTTTACAGGAACTTGACTAATGAACAAGGAATACCAAGGAATTTACTCAAGACTTGTCTGAATATTCTTGTGTTACAAGCTGTCATCGTTCTCAATTAATCCTAAGGAACGTTTGATACTAAAGAGTAGAGATCGTGTGTATATTTACAAGCTTTCACTACATATGCATACTTTAGAAAGCTAAACTGGAACATACAGAATTGTACTTTGTTTACGCAGAACCAAATGATTCCCGATGACGACGTCAACACTCGATCTAAGGGTCAACAGGAATGATGTATATCAGATAACGTTATGAGCCAACATTTGCCTTTCGTTACAAAACAAATGCGATAGTTAAGTGAAAAAAATGCGTTTTTTCTTTTCTGTTGCCTTTTTTTTTAATCATACTTATCCCCAAGTGGTTCAGCGATAATCTTTGAAGCCAAAACGCTAAAGTTCTGGGTCTCGATCTTTGCGGTACAAGCAACACAGACAGGCCACTGTGGGGTTTTGTGCTAAAACAAACATTGTCAAGTAATTTAATTATACTTATGATTTACGTTAATAACCCGTTTCTTGTTCAACTGTTTAATCACGCAACAGGCGGTTCCATTATCTTAATTCCGGTTTAAAGTCAATATGACGATCTACATTTTACATTTTTACGGATTTTCTTAGATTCCTTTAAGCCTTTCCTTTTTTTAAAAAATATGCTGTTTATTCTTTTTTGAAAAAAAAATCTCATTATAATAAAAGTAAACAGTTCATCTCAACTTTATTATTAAGTTACACGATTACATTTATTAACCCTCAAATTAACGATTTGTTTTTATACCGTTCACTACTAGTAAAGGGGGAGGGGGATATCTAACGCATCGTATTGAGTAATTTTATGTTTTTGTCTGTTATAACACCCAGTGTAAGGACTGATTAAAAAAGTTCGGTTACATCATTCATTTCCATATAAAAGACATGGGGGGGGGGGGGCTTCAGAAGTAAGTAGCTGGGTTAACTGTAATATTGAGGGGCTTTTGGACACAAAGCAAAATTGTGGATAAGGAGTTGCTTGAAAAGCTGATGAGGTCAATGTGGCCATCTTGCGGTTACTTTTACCTTTGTTTCTCACTTTACACAATGTATTACATGCTCGTCTACGCGTACAAGTTGTGATATTCTCTTGCGCCGGTAAAGAACCGCAGCTAACGATGGAATAATAGTCGTTATATAGTTTTCTTATCTTTCAAAACAAGGCCAATGAGAAGGAAGAATTTTCAATCGACTTTTATCAGCGCCTACGTGTAAGCCATGTGTTAACTGTTTATTTAAGTTACACCGTTTCATACTAATTTTTAAAAGTGTTATGAGGAAATAGGAGCTGAATAATTAACGCAGCCGCAAACAGTTAGATGACCTGATAATATGTATTTTTCGTATTGCTGTTGTTATTATTTAATACGTTGCTGTTCTTACATATTTTTCGTATTGCTTTTGTTATTATTTGATACGTTGCTGTTGTTACATATTTAACGTATTGCTGTTGTTACATATTTAACGTGTTGCTGTCGTTACATATTTAACGTATTGCTGTTTTTATTATTTAATACGTTGCTGTTGTTACATATTTAACGTATTGCTGTTGTTACATATTTAACGAATTGCTGTTGTTACATATTTAACGTATTGCTGTTGTTATTATTTAATACGTTGCTGTTCTTACATATTTTTCGTATTGCTTTTGTTATTATTTGATACGTTGCTGTTGTTACATGTTTAACGTATTGCTGTTGTTATTATTTAATACATTGCTGTTGTTACATATTTTTCGTATTGTTATTGTTATTTAATACGTGCTGTTGTTACATATTTAACGTATTGCTGTTGTTATTTAATACGTTGCTGTTGTTATTTAATACGTTGCTGTTGTTACATATTTAACGTATTGCTGTTGTTATGTAGTTAAAATATTGTCGTAGTTACGAATTTAATGTACTGCTACTGTTACATGATTGGGATAGCTTGTTTCCCGCAGTCTCCTATAGGTCATCCATGTATATACTGCACTCTATTTTTTCTGTACATTAATACAAATAAGACAGTTACAGCTACATATACATTACTCAGGAAAAATTCGATGTCAAATTATTTTCTATAAAAGTTTGTGTAAAGCAGGACCTGTAAATGAGGTTAGCATAAAAAATACGTTAGAAAAAGCTACAGCTGAGTATATACTGTAGAGCTTTGAAGGTGTCAGCAACAGGTAGCACTACGTCTTTTGTAACCAAAACCCTAGAGAATATAATTAGATTTTTTCTTGAGACCTGTGTACTTTCAGTTCGGAATATGAAAACCTATTAACTAATACGGAAAAGAAATCTTCCATTTTTTTTTATTCTGCAGTACACGTTGTAATCTGTTCATATTATGTTAGCTTGTAAGGCAATTGTATTTATGATAAAGTTACTAAGACTATCAGCCACTGTCCATAATGTTAAACTACTGACCAGAGGTAAAGCAACCAGGCAGCAGCACCCCACCGGCTACAATCTACGCAAAGGAGTTATGTATCATTGTCTGTGGTATCGCACGGCTTCGAACCGGGTTCAGTAGCTCTACCGCGACCCTGTAAGACATTTATATCAATCGGGTATATCAATAAACATGAGACCGAACGTTGTCTAGTAGTTAACATGTCCTGGCTGTGAATCCGAGGATTCAGGGTCGCGTTCTCTTGCCGTAAAAACGTGCTCCACATTTTGGGGCTGTGAGTGCGCTTTCAGAGAGAGAGAGAGAGAGAGAGCGAAATTCCACTATTCGGTCAGAAAAGAATTGTTTTAGAGTTTATGGTGGGTGCGTTTGAGTAGCTGTCGTCAGCTTTGTGTGAAAATTAAAAACAAAAACAACCAATGAAAACATTTGTTCTACGGAACTATGGAATGAGTATTAAGATATATTTATTATATTAAAACTGTAGTTTTTATAACGTAACTTATTAATTAGTAATCGTCAGAAAGGGAACTTACGTAGAATATTACAAATAATATGGCCCGGCATGGCCAGGTGGTTAGGGCACTCGACTCGCAAACTGAGGATCGCGGGTTCGAATCC
>NW_013665839.1:621251-626874 GCF_000517525.1 Limulus polyphemus | reverse complement strand
CTTCCCTTTAGTCTTACACTGCTAAATTAGGGACGGCTAGCGCAGATAGCCCCTGTGTAGCTTTGCTCGAAATTCAAAACAAATAATATAATTTCAAATAAATTATAAATCTTCTCAAATGTTTGGCTATTTAAATGATCTAATAACAATGCAAGGAAATAGTTTCTTTTTAAAGTAAAATCAAGAAAGACTTTTTGTGTTCTCCGAATCGAAATTGAAAAATGAGAACAGAATAGCTTGTTCCAATATTTTGAAACCAAGAAAGTAAGTTTGAATACTAATATTTCGTTTAGAATTTGAGAAACACTATATGTTTGTTTGAATATCAAGTAACATGAGATATACACGATTTATGTTCGAGTTTAAGGAGCCAACCATGTTGAGCCAAAGGAAATGAATATCGTTGTTTTCTCTAAGTGAATTATTTTTTATTTGACTTGAGAAACACATTTATATATTTACTGTAGATGTTAAGCGCTGTAAGTCAAATATGATGACTGATGTTTATGGATTTGGTAGCCCCAATCGACTGATCCTCACTTAGACTCATATTCATCCACTTGGTTTTAGAAACAGTAAATTCTAGAAACGATGTAATGATGGGCGTGTCATTATGTCAATCGGGGGGTATAGATAGAGTTCAAGATGCTATGCCACTAAACACGCTGTGGGCGCGTTATAAAAGTTACAGTCAATCCCATTATTTGGTTGAACGAGTCCCTTGTAGCGGGGTGAGAGGATGTGTGTTTTTTTCTGATTGGCTGCCTTCCTCTGCTCAGTAGTTTGAAATATAGGATAGTTATATCTGAACAATAGGGGCCTCTGATATGACTGTTTAGCTTATACGTTTAAAATCGGGTTTCGAAACCCGTGGTGAGCAAAGCACTGATAACCCATTGTATAGTTTTATGCTTAACAGCGAACAAACACATGAAGCTATAAGAAGACAAGATGGCACAACTGCTTAAAACTAGAGAAAATAGAATTAATAAGGATACTCTGAGGTGCTTCGAAGCTCGTGCCCGGCATGGCCAGGTGGATAAGGCGCTCGACTCACAATTTGAGGGTCGCGGGTTCGAATCCGCATCCCACCAAACATGCTCGCCCGTTCAGCCGTGGGGTGTTATAATGTGACGGTCAATCTCACTATTCGTTGGTAAAAGAGTAGCCCAAAAGTTGGCGGTGGGTGGTGATGACTAGCTGCCTTCCCTCTGGCCTTACACTGCTAAATTAGGGACGGCTAGCGTTAATGGAGTACAAGCTTATTATTGTGTTACACTTAACAGACAATAATACTTTTACAACTCGTACTTTTGTAAATATAGTTTGCTCACTTTTTGCAGTATTTGAACGTTTACACATTATAACAAAAGTGAGAGACGCGTATTAAGAGTAAAGATTGTGTAATTTGCAAATTCCTAACGAGCTCAGTATTTTGAAAACTTGCAATATGATGTAAGCACCTCACCAGCTGTTAACGAGTCTTTCCGACATCGCTAAAGTTGTCTCGTGATTGTTTTAGACAGCATCCCTAACTCAAGACTGTACAATAGGCTATCTGTGAAGTGCCCTCCTTAAGGACCGAACCTCGAATTTTAACGTTACCCTTGAGCCACCGGGAACAGAAATTTATTCTCTTGTATTAACGTTAGAATTTCATTTTTCTTAATGTGAGTTGTTGTTGTTGTTTGTTATTAAGCACAAATGGCTATCTGTGCTCTGCTCACCACTGGTATCGAAACCCGGTTTCTAGCAGTATAAGTCCGCAGACATACCGCTGTGCCACTGGGGTGCTCCTTAATGTGAGATAAGTGCAACACCTTTATAATATATAGATTGTTGTTAGGCCAAAGCTTGCACTTTCTACGATCTAAGTAATTTTAGATGTTTTGAAAAGATACTTGCAATTGCTAGACTAAAACGTTAACCCTTTAGTTCAGTTGCTAGAGCTCCCGTTTTCGGTGCGACTAGTCCCAAGTACGAGACCGAACCAAGGAGAAGTCGAAAGACTGGATTAATACGATTAATATGAAGTGTTAGATTGATGACGCGCTTGAAGCACCTGTTAATATGATAACTAAATTATCCAGCTCCTTCATCCAAATATCACAATAAAACACATGATAATAAACATGAAAAACATTTAGAGAACAATGTGTTGTTTAAGTCAAGCTAGATTAGACAGGAATTGCTGATTTACAGTGATTAATGTATGACCTACAAAACGAAAAAATACAAAACATAATTATAGAAAACTCCAACTCGAGGATCATAGTTGTCATTTTTTTTACGCAATCTCCTGTTTCTTAAAAATGTTGGTAGTAACATAGGCTCTTTGCTTCTTCCGTGTTTTCCAGAAGTTAAATAATCACTAAATCTATAAGTAACTTGTATTTGCTGACGACAACTATATCATTTTTGAAAATACTCAAATCATAGCAGAATATTTAAATTATACAAAAAATGTTGAGATTCTAAAATATCATAAAAACAACCCTTTTTCCTCTCAAGATTTATCACTTAAAAGCCACACAACTGGTTATCTGGGCATTGTCTATCGTGGGGTATCGAACTCCGTATCTTAGGCTTTTAAATCTGTAAACTTACTGGTAACCTTCTGGGGAACAGTTTCTAAAGTGATTTTCTAGACTGTCGCAAGCTACGTTTTTAGTGTAATCTTGATCATTGTATTGCAAAAGCTTCACCCACACCTCTTTTCTTTGTACGTAGATATTTTAGTTTCGTGAGATATGTTTTTTATGTAAGTACACGTTCCCAATGTATAAAATATAGCCTTGTATGGTAGATATTTCACGGAAGTAGAATTTTCTTCTGTTTGAACAAGTGGTCACTATTGATAAAACAAACTTTTTGTCATCGTTTTACAGTAGTGTGTATAAGGCACGTATGGAGTAATATACGAAGTTCTGGTACACACAAATAAGATCTGACGGGCCTAAATAGGCTTAATAGGCTTTGCCTGCTTCCTCAGGTCAACAAGTTGCCTTTCGTCATTAGTGTTAATTTCAGGTTTTACTTTTTCCATTTAAGTTCTGGATACTGATCAGGGAAGGAGCACTCGTGCACTAAAACCTTAAGCAAAAGTCACTTCGTCAACTGTCTTCATCTATAATTTTACAAACGCTTGAGTGCACTTTATTCCAAATTATTGGAGCGACATTATTTTAAAGCCAAAGCCTATCTTGAAAAACTGCTTACTGATATAGGTACTGCCAGTGCTTTTAGTGATGCATTAGCTCTTGATTCGCGTCCTATTTTATCTCGTGATTCAATTAGTACGGAGTTAATGGTTTTTGTATGTATCATACTGACCCGTCATATCGAAACGGAATATTCTCTGTTGAACAGAAATCCGCTTTTGCATAGTTAGCTTTAAGGCAAGGGATGCTTTCAGAAGTAATTTCGCGAACTCTTAGCTCAGTACAGCCAAGGTTAAGCGTGCCTTACTGCCACCTAATTTAGTATAGGACGAATTGGCGTTACTGAATTAAGTTGCCATATTCTCACTATTAATAGCGTTTGTTGCCGCGTTCTAATTTCAGTTTTAGGATTTTCTACAGCATTAAAAACGTTTTTGAATAAGCATGCTACTTATTACTCCAACGTTATTATAACTAATATTAGCTCTATAATGCAATACGCACAAGTAGATGGATGTTGTTAAGTGCAAAGCTACAAAATGGGCTATCAATGAATTGCTCACCACTGGTATCGAAATTCGAATTTTACTGATGTAGACTTACCACTGAGCCACTGGAAGGCGCAGATAAGGTGATATGTGTTAAAACACTACAAAAGTACAGAAACATGGTTACTTTTATTTGAACGATCTTTGAAAACCTCTTTAAAATGAAATAATGTTTACTTGAATAATATTCCTTATTATTTGTTTTCTTTTCTTTTTAGCGAGAAAACTTTATTTTGTTAATTTTTGATTTTATTCCATGTTCACTGTTTGTCATTATCACAACTGTCACATGTACTACTCTGAGATGTATCAGAATTCTACCTTGAATATTAAACTAATAAATATCTATGTTGTTGAACAAGCTAAGGGCGACGTGTTTTGCCCTTATATGTTTTTTCACGACGAATAGTCGACTAATGAACAGTCCAATGGATAGACCGGATAACATCTTTCGAGAAAGAATATCTATATTGTTAAAATATACATCTACAGAACGAAGGACACAGCATTCTGAACAAAGAATCCTTCAGTGTTGTCCATAGGAAAGGAAAGTCCCGAACAAACGCGAAATCATACCCCGAGCTAATTTGAAACAACGACCTCGTCTATTAAGTGAAGGCTGTGGTTAAGAAAATAACAATTGCCCCAAAAATAAGTTATGGTGAAGCTAAGCACGTATTATGGTGCCTTTAAAGAAAGAATAAATAAAAAATCCAAATATCAACAGCTTGTTTTTTTTTTTTTTTTTTCAAATGCAAACTTTTGGCTCATAGCTTCGTCATCTCTTGACCGATTTGAAGTGTAATTACAGTTTTGGACTCAGGAGGTTAAACCCTTTCTGGTGATGTATATGACCATGCTCAAGGTCTCATAGATTAATTTACTCTAATCATGCCTAAAAGAATTTCCATTTGAGGGAAGATTGGTAGAGATCTTAATGAACAGTATAATTGAATCGGGTATACGCGCGCCCCTTGCTTTATATTGCTGGCGCACAAAAATATATCTAATAAAAGGAAAAAAAAGTCTTGTAGATTAATTTACTCTTATTCTGCCTAAAATAATTTCAAGTGCCGTAGCTATTGAGGATTCCCTTTCGTGTTTTACGAGAAAGATTGTCAAAGAAACTGAAATCATAACAATTTCATTTGACCCCATATTGTCAGCACCCCTCGCCCACTGATACAACTACAATGAATTTATGTGCCTTTGGTCTTCTTAAAGTTTATCTCGGAAGTCGAAGTCTGTGGAAAGTTTCTCAAAATGTGTGTTCAAACGATGACTGGCATCCTTTGCAGAAGCTCTATAGAATAGAAGGCTCGGCATGGCCAGGTGGTTAAGGCGCTCGACTCGTAATCTGAGGGTTCGAATCCCCGTCACACCAAACATGCTCGCCCTTTCAGTCGTGGGGGCGTTATAGGGTGACGGTCAATCCCACTATTCGTTGGTAAAAGAGTAGCCCAAGAGTTGGCGGTGGGTGGTGGTGACTAGCTGCCTTCCCTCCAGTCTTATACTGCTAAATTAGGGACGGCTAGCGCAGATAGCCCTCGTGTAGCTTTGTGCGAAATTCAAAAACAAACTTTAGCATGGAAAGTGCAGCGTCAAGTATCAGATAGAAACCGATATACGACCTTTTAAGTTCTGAAGAGCAGCGCGTGACCTGGAACATCGTGAGATTAATCTTTGATACACATGATTGACATTTAAATCAGCCTTTTTTTTTAACGCTAGCATGAATTTTAGTATTTTAAAACCAACTTCTAATGATAATTTTTTTAGTGTTATCCTATCTTAAATCAATTAATATTATGTTATTATGTGACTTTTAATGTATGAGGTTATTTTACTCTTGTCCGGTTGATATAAAATGACTTTTGATCCTAAAACTAAAATTACTGTAATATATATGTATAA
>NW_013665839.1:600952-620522 GCF_000517525.1 Limulus polyphemus | reverse complement strand
AAGTCTCGTAAGTTTTGTTTGTATATTACTTAGTCTGAAGTGTTTTCTTAATGACCTGTTTAAAATGTTCAGTGTCGCTCAATCTGAGACATTTTGTATATCCTTAAGTCTCGTAAGTTTTGTTTGTATATTACTTAGTCTGAAGTGTTTTCTTAATGACCTGTTTAAAATGTTCAGTGTCGCTCAATCTGAGACATTTTGTATATCCTTAAGTCTCGTAAGTTTTGTTTGTATATTACTTAGTCTGAAGTGTTTTCTTAATGACCTGTCTAAAATGTTCAGTGTCGCTCAATCTGAGACATTTTGTATATCCTTAAGTCTCGTAAGTTTTGTTTGTATATTACTTAGTCTGAAGTGTTTTCTTAATGACCTGTTATAAAATATTGAATGTAGTTCAGTCTAAGATATTTTGTATAATCTCCAGTTTCATGTAATTTTGCTTCCAGTATTTTGTCTGAAGTGTTTTCTTAATGACTTGTCTAGATTGTTTAATGTAGTTCAATCTGAAGTGTTCTATTTAGTATTCAACCAATTATTGTCCAGGTAGTGATTACTTTGACGTGCTTTACGTAACGTTTATCCTGATGTGTCGTATTCACTGTTTGATATGATGTTTTATTTAGGTAGTGTTTAACCTGACGTGTTCTGTATAGTGTTCACCCTGATATACGTTTCGTATCCTGTGAAGTGTTACCCTAGAGTGGTTTGTGAACCTGTCAGACTTGAGGCATTCACTGCCAGATGGCCCACACGCAATTACATTTCCTCTGAGCTTTTAACATAATCGTGTTGAATACATGTAATGCACTTACCCAGATTATTGGTGTTATGCCTGATATAAATATATATATACATCACATTTGAGTAGTTTTTATTATTAGCTACTGATTTGCATTTTAAGCGAGAACTGAGTGTTTTGATCAAAGTTACGTGTTCATATACATAGTGGGAGTGACGTAAGTAGTCAAACAAATACATTTGCCTTCATATTATTGCAATATAATACGTGACAATTTTTTCTGAAAAGTGCAAAGAATTGCTAATAAAAAGAGAATGATTCATGTGCAACATGGAAACATTTCTCCTTTCGTTCCATTTGTTACACTAATGTTGTTGTTTGTAGCCACAAGTCACAGAGATTTATTTCAACATGTGTATAGAACGATTTGGCATTTCTAAATTATTATAATTGGAAGCCAACTTAGGCTGTGCAATGATAAGCAATCAATCCTAGAGTATTCTGGGTTTATCGTTGTCTAATGCATTACTGTAGCTGATATTATTCGTAACTGTGATTAATTCAATAATAGCTTTTAGTTGAGTTTATGTTCCTACTTCAAGTATATTTGTCTCCTATGTATAATTTTCGCATAACCGAGCTACTATACTCTGGGTAATTCTCGTTAACTGACAAGTTTGTCTCACAGAGTATTTTTCCCTTTAAGTTTTAGAAATTAAAACTTTTAACTTATGTTTTCTAAGTGCTTTAACTGAGGAAATAAACGGTAGATAAACTGTTTCGGAGAAAACACGTTATGAAAATTTACGTGAAGGATTTTTCACTTTGAGAAATGAAGTGATTGTTCCATTGAACAATAAATTTGTCAGCAAAGTATTTTGATAAACAAATGGTCCAGTGAACGATAACGACTGTTTAAATCATCTTCAAACAAGTTAACTTTGTTAAAAATGAGTGAGAGTATGTAAAGATGTAAATCTTTGAGCCAAAATGATAACTTAAATGATATCCCTGTGAAATTTTATATGTTTTTAATTTAATACAAAACTGGATCGTTAAAATCATTTGGCACTCGACTCCATTGTTTATCAGCTATTTGGTTCTTCTTTAAAACATTTACAATGTGTAGAAGAAACAAGAAATGTTTTATAAAGTCGAGTGCTCGCTAGTGAGAACATTTTGCTTAATAAATAATTACAAAACGATAATTTCTAAAAATAAGAATAGATCCAGACATCTATAGCAAAACGCAATATAATGTTAAGATGCTAATGCTGACAATTAACCGTTTGAGATGGTTAGGAAGGACTTCATTTTAGAACAAAATAATTTACATTTCTAAGTGAAAAATAAAACAAAAAGTGGTGACAAAAATCAGTTCTATGCGTCATCATGAATTTTCTAAAATCAAATTTTCTCCCTTTTTCGTTCATTACGCGTCTCATAGAGGTTCCTCGCTCCAGTAAATGCACTGTGGGACTTCAAGCCGCTCGGCTGTGCAGAACGAGTACTTAACCTCGAACCCTGGTGACAACTGAACTTAACACTAGACCTTGTTTACACAGATTCCAATTAGCATTTTAATTAATTCACCATGAAATAAAGGTCTTCTTAGATATATCGCTAGACTTGTCGTAACCCGGTATAGTAATATGTTCAAACCCATCAAGTACAGAAAATATGTACTACAGTTGACAACAGCAACACGCTGAAAAGGAAGGGCGAAACTGTATAAACTTTTGTACCCGAAAACACTGTGCCTATGTAGCAGCTTCCTGTGCTAAATAATTCATATATTGTTAGGTCCACAGTTACTGTTGAATCTTAAATACAATTACTAGGGAATCCTTGAAAGTCAATATCATAAGAATGAGAATAGGTAGTCTTAACATCTATATAACTACTTCAATGAAATATTTGTCTATAAAGTCTCACCCAAAAATTTATATATTTCTTTTTGTTTTGTTTTTTTTGGTAACTCTAAGTTATGCTTGATTCAAGGCCCTGGCTGTTCACTGTCGCGTACTCTGAATAACGCTCAAAATCATCAGAGTGATATGAAAATAATACTTCATCTATTTCGCGAAATGTACAGTAAGATTTCCCCGAAATATACAGTAAGATCGATAAAGTTAAAATAATATTGATGAAAAGAGAGAGATCAAATGTGTAATTTATGTAGTTACTCTTTAAATGGAACTAGGCCTTACATAATAAAAAAAATCCGGTAAATAAATATTCATAAAAAAAATATAAAGTTTTACAGATTGAACCAGTTTGGTTGTTTTCATTTTAACGTCAAAGCTTTGGTTAAATACTACGATTTACAAAAAAAAAAGTCTCTGAAGTTTAAAGCATACATAAGCCATTTGAATACGTGTAGATATCTTTGTAAGTTTGACGGATGTAGAACTTAAGGGAACTTAAACCTCGAATTTGAAAGTTTTGCGCCTGATTATTAAAACTTTTATCAGAAAGTAGCAAATATTTTTGCATGATTGGTTTACAGTTCTATTTGTTTTCAATAAAATATGACAAAATGTATTTTCAAGTACATCTGTTTTATGTTTAAGGTTTCCAGTTTTGTTTTAATGAATCATTTCTAACCTTTTTCTAATATTTCTTGATTTTCATGTATGGATATTTGAGAAAAATAAGATTATGTAGCATGATTGACAACAGGATGTCATTACCTATTTAGTATGTTCTAAATTCCGCTAAAAATATGAGTAATGAAATTAGTTTCCTCCCTATAGCTTAAAAGTGCAAAAATTAATAAAATCTAACATTAGAAATATCACAATTTAACCATTTCAAGTGCATGACTTTCCTTTGAATTAAATTGGTCTTAAAGTTTAGAGTGTAATGGTTCAAGTATCTTATCTCAAACTTTAACGAATGAAATACATTAAATAGAAAAAAGTGATACCTTTGCAAGATAAGTGCGTGCTTTGGTAGTCATTGCGCTAAGGAAACGTCCAGAATGCTCTCTCTGAAGTTCATTGGCTTTGGATGTTTATTTATTTAATTATATTTTCAAGTAACAAATACAGTTAACTCAGGACTTTTGATATGTATGTATGTATGAGTAAGCATGGGTTATAGTTCATAAAATTTTAAATATATCAGGAATATGGAAGATTGTTTCTGAAAATGTTTATCAATAAGAACAGAAACACGGGAAGGGGTGGACAAGAAAAAAAAGGTAGGTGGGTATAGCAGAATGCGGGCGGTTGAGGTCCGGACAACAAGAGACACAAGAATTCCAGTTTCTTTTGTATAGGTTTGTGAGAAGTAAAAATGGATTTAGTTTCTGTGATTTGGAGTTTGTATAGCTCTTTTAAAGTCAGTGAAAGATACAGGTGCTCCAGTTTCGGTTCTTGGGGTTTCTATGGTTCTCTGTGATTCAGTGAAAAGCATAAGTGTTTCCATTTTCAGTGTTTGAAGCTGTGTTGTTTCCTTTGAGTGTATGTGAGAGATACAAGTGTTTCCATTTTCAGTGTTTGAAGCTGTGTTGTTTCCTTTGAATGTATGTGAGAGATACAATTGTTTCCATTTTCAGTGTTTGAAGCTGTGTTGTTTCCTTTGAGTGTATGTGAGAGACACAAGTGTTTCCATTTTCAGTGTTTGAAGCTGTGTTGTTTCCTTTGAGTGTATGTGAGAGATACAAGTGTTTCCATTTTCAGTGTTTGAAGCTGTGTTGTTTCATTTGAGTGTATGTGAGAGATACAAGTGTTTCATTTTCAGTGTTTGAAGCTGTGTTGTTTCCTTTGAGTGTATGTGAGAGACACAAGTGTTTCCATTTTCAGTGTTTGAAGCTGTGTTGTTTCCTTTGAGTATATGTGAGAGACACAAGTGTTTCCATTTTCAGTATTTGAAGCTGTGTTGTTTCCTTTGAGTGTATGTGAGAGACACAAGTGTTTCCATTTTTAGTGTTTGAAGCTGTGCTGTTTCCTTTGTTTGTGCGTGAGAGAGAAAAGTGTTTCCATTTTCAGTGTTTGAAGCTGTGTTGTTTTCTTTGTGAGTCTGTAAGAGACACAAGTGTTTTCATTTTCAGTGTTGGAAGCTGTGCTGTTTCCTTTGTTTGTGCGTGAGAGAGAAAAGTGTTTCCATTTTCAGTGTTTGAAGCTGTGTTGTTTTCTTTGTGAATCTGAAAGAGACACAAGTGTTTCCATTTTCAGTGTTTGAAGGTGTGTTGTTTCCTTTGATTGTCTGTAAGAGAGAAAAAGTGTTTCCATTTTCAGTGTTTGAAGCTGTAGTGCGATAGGAAGTAACTTCGGATTGTGAAAAACCCACAATAAACAGAACAAACTGTCAGAAGTCTGATATCAAAGAAACTAGTTTCGACACATTCGTACGACACATTCAGTCTCACGTTGTTTTCTGGTAGGAAAAACTGGTCAGCAAAGATGACCTTTGATTTTGGAATTCTCTTAAGTTGTGATGAGTTGTACTTTGACGTGATGTATAGTGCTACGATCCTGGGCGTAAAAGAGAAAATCAAAAAGTACGAATGTGAGACCCAATATATTAACCATTAGGCTGTTACGAAGAGCACTACATCACAATTTTTTTTAAGTTCCTAGAATGTATGTTAACTTTTTGTTTGCAGATGATGAGCTTGGTTTGAAGCAGCTTGCTATTGTGAACCAGTCACCTTCGCGCTTGTCCTCCGTTGCCATGACAACAGAGACCAAGTCGCTGGAGCTAGTTTTCAGGCACGAACTTGAGGGTAATATACAATAGTTTCATCTTCATCATAGAATATATATATATACGTATATACACATTCTGTTACTGCTGTTTCAAATGTCCTAAGCCACAGCAGTTTCTCTTTTATAGAAGTTAAAAACACTATTGTAGCAGTTTTTACGTTGTGTAAAATTGTTCCAAATAACGCAGGGAATGTAGTTGCAACACCATTAAATGTTGTTGGAATTAATAGCATTAGCGTATTGAACTGTTTGAAACTACACAAAGATAACAATTTGTAACACTAGCAAAATTACAAACAACGATTTATAAGCATGATTTAGTGGTTTTATTTTGAGGAACTTGCTACATCTGTCAACAAAACATTGGACTGTCTTCTTCCTACAGCTAAACCTATAGGGTTTTTTATACAAAATCGTAAAGTACAACAACAAAATAAGCAAGGTTTAATGTTAAGAAATGCTGTCACCTACCAACAGAAGTATAGCTAAAGATAAGGTCAAGGCTGGTCAAGTATGGGAGCAAAAGCTAGGTGAATAAACTGAGCCAAATTTGGATGATGTTGTCAAAGTTTAATGAAAGATCGCCTTTCTCAATAATTTCTATTGTTTCTAAATATTATCTTTCTGTTTTTTTAGTTTTGGGTTGATGTAGGAGAAAAATTTGGTCCCAAAGTATTTTGTGACCTGATTCAAATTGGTGATATGCTAAAGGAGATATCTGAAACACACTGCTACGGTTGTGACCTTGGTGTTCAAACAGCTATAAACACAGCATAGTTGTCAACATTCCTTGATCTAATGTAGACACACAGCTATAAACACAATATAGTTATAAACATTCACTGATCTGATGTTGACAAACAGCTATAAACACAGCATAGTTATCAAAATAATCTGATCAAACGTAGACAAAGAGCTATAAACACAGCATGGTTATCAAAAATACATGATCAAACGTAGACAAACAGCTATAAACACAGTGTAGTTATCAACAATTCCTGATCTGATGTAGACAAACAATTATAAACACAATATAGTTATTAACATTCCCTGATCTGATGTAGACAAACAGCTATAAACACAACATGGTTATAAAAAATCTCTGATCAAACGTGGACAAACAGCTATAAACACAGTGTGGTTATCAACAATCCCTGATCTGATGTAGACAAACAGCTATAACACAGTATAACTGTATCCAAATTTCCTAACCTTATTTAGTCAAATAACCGTAAAGAATGTAGCTATTAAAACTTGATGTAGAAAAACAGTTATAAACACAGCAAAGTTATTAACATTCCCTGATCTGATGTAGAAAAACAGCTATAAAAAGCAGCATAATTATTAACATTCCCTGACCTGATGTAGAAAAACAGCTATAAAAACAGTGTGGTTATTAACATTCCCTGATCTGATGTAGACAAACAGCTATAAACACAATATAGTTATTAACATTCCCTGATCTGATGTAGACAAGCAGCTATATATATAGTCGGGAAAGTCTGAAGTTGTACGATGAGAGACAAGAAGGGTGAAATAAAGAATATATAATATCATATCTAATGACTAAGCAAATTTAGAAGCTTTTGTTGATACTTGAAACTAGTAACCTCAACTTGAAGCGTTCAGAAACAGAACACTAGGGTATTTTCAAGAGCGATTTCGGATTCATGCGGCGAAATTGATTAATTGTATTCATTATATAAAATAACAGGTCAAAGAACGTCACTTGTCATTTGTAAGTTGTGGGACAGAGGTCGTCTCACTCAGTCATGAGTTTTACATGACACACACAGTAAAAACTTACAGCTTTGATTAGCTAAAACGCTGAAGTTTAGTGTTGCATAATTAATGTTTTCAACAAACAGTTTTTAGAAACATTGTTAAAAATGCTGTCCAAACCTTAAGTGCATAGTGTAACAGTATTGAACGACGTATCGTATCTTTCACACACATAAATGAAATAGACTGCGAAAGCCCTTTGTGTGCACCAGCGTTGTTTTGGAATCCAATATAATTAGCGATACGGAAGGAGTATGTGTATTAATACAACGACAGAATTAAGTTATTTTAAAATGAACGATACGAGGGCAACCTCATGTTTCTTCTTGATGAATAATAGAAGACAACATTTTTAAAGTTCTAGAAAAAAAAAACAATTAACAAATCACATTCTGTATCATTCGTCAGAACATTCTAAGTTTCATTGCCGAAGAAGCCCTATTACAGATGATGTACAGAAAACTCGAGGGCTATCTGCGTTAGCCATCCTTACTTTAGCAGTGACAATTAAGAAAGAAGGCCACTAGTCAACGCCACCACCCGCCAACTCTTAGGCTATTCTTTACCATCGAATAGTTCGATTGACTTTATACTATATTACCTCCACGGCTGAAAGGAATGAGCATGATCGATTTGGATTTCTATCCCGCGACACACAGATTGAGAGTCAATCATCCTAGCCCCCCTTTCCCCAGGGTATGCCAGTCAAAGAAAACATAATAACGTTAAAATTGAAGTGTGATGATACTTCTAATATTATATCGTACAACGGTTGTAGCTTTAATGATAAAATGACTGTATTGTCTACCATCAACGTGGAGGAAATGTACAGTGACGTTACATAATGGATCTGTTGAGATCCACAGTCCCAGGAATAAAGAACAAATTACTAGGAACATAAAATGACAAAATTTTCTTGAATTATTACCCATCCTAAACACTACTGAAACCCACATTAATAGAGTTGTGTAATTTCAGGCTACTTTTCTCGCTGGAACAGCTGTTTATGTAATAATTTATACTATTAGACCTGAGAGTGAGTGTATTTTGTGATGAAAGTTTTATAAATTACATAAATGAATCATAAATAAAAGATGACGTTATAAACGTTAGATACAATGAACCATAAAAAAGTCAACTATGTTATAAATGTTACACACAATGAATCATAAAAAAAGTCAACTATGTTATAAATGTTACACACAATGAATCATAAAAAAAGTCAACTATGTTATAAATGTTACACACAATGAATCATAAAAAAGTCAACTATGTTATAAACGCTAAACACAATGAACCATAAAAAAGTCAACTATATTATAAGCGTTAGACACAATGAATCATAAAAAAGTCAACTATGTTATAAACATTAGACATAATGAAACATAAAAAAGATAACAATGTTATAAACGTTAGACACAATGAACCATAAAAAAGATAACAATGTTATAAACATTAGACACAATGAACCATAAAAAAGATAACGATGTTATAAACATTAGACACAATGAAACATAAAAATGATAACGATCTTATAAGTGTTAGACATAATGAAACATAAAAAAGATAACGATCTTATAAGTGTTAGACACAATAGTGTCTTAAAGTTTGAATTCAATTAAACCAAATTATTGAAACACTTATCTTGCCTTTACATCTGTTGATATACTAATTTCATTTTAAGTTCCAGAAAATTATTTTTCATATTCTTCCTGGATCGTTCATTTGCATTGTAACATCAATAAAATGTCTTATATTAGTGAGTTATGGACAAACAACTAGTTATCTTTTTTCGTAAAAGTGTGAAATATTAATATTCTATTTAAAGAACTAAAAATTATCTTAAAACTTTCTTACGTTATCTGTCTTTCGTGCATACAGTTAGCATCATTCGTCAAAACAATGGCTTTGTTTGACTCTTTGCACCGAGTAACGGGAGTTATTGTTGTTGTTTACGAGTTATTGTTCTTTTTATAAAGCGTCCACAATCGAAAGTACGGAGCTGTTTGGCGGGATCACATCTCGAATTTCAAACCATTCAACCTACAGCCAGACACACAAACCACTAGTATTTGTAACCATGAAATTATACTCGCTTTCACCCTATATCAAACATACGAATTTACGTGATGATTTAAAACAAAACTTGATATATATTTAATAGATAGGCTAGCCTTTTCTAATATACAGTTAAAGCATTTGACACGATAAATGTACGAATACATTTTGTATTTTTAATTCGTGATGTATTATTGTATCTTATTTGAACACATGATGGCTGGAACCAGTTATTACAGACTCGGTATGTAATGAGAAGGCCCGGCATGGCCAGATGGTTAGGGCGCTCGACTCGCAATCTGAGGGTCGCGGGTTCGAATCCCCGTCACACCAAACATTTTCAGCCGTGGGGGCGTTATAATGTGACGGTCAATCCCACTATTCGTTGGTAAAAGAGTAGTCCAAGAGTTGGGTGGTGATGACTAGCTACCTTCCCTCTAGTCCACTGCTAAATTAGGGACGGCTAGTGCAGATAGCCCTCGTGTAGCTTTGCGCGAAATCCAAAAACAAAACAATGTAATGAGAATTATCGCTATGAACCGGTTTATGTCTGGAACTAGTCATTACAGACTCAGTTAATGGCTCAAGCCAGTCATTGCAGCCCCAATATGTAATAAGAATTATCGCTATGAATCGGATTTTGTTTGAATTTTTTAATTAGAAGTAGTGATTAAATTCAGTGTTTGTTAATATTAGACACTTATGAGAAGCTGAGGGTTAATTTCTAGAAGGAACATTACTCGTAACGAGCAATACTCACTTTACGTGTATTTGTTTGTTGTTTCTGGAGACTAAGTTTTGGATTGATTAGTTCCACTTGCGTAACTTGGTAAACAATTAACATCATTTTAAAGTGGTTTTGGAGCACTTTTATAGCGATGAAATCTACTAAATCCATAGGTACTGCGTCCAGCAATATATGGAATTGCATAAATACACGTTTTATCCTCCAGCTACTTGACGTATGTGATGGTTAAAAAAATATGTCGTAGAAACAATTTCCGTGCACGTGAGTATTGTCACTTTTACAAACATAGTACTTTTTGATGATGTTGCGTACTGTTGTCTGGGGTATGTGGATGGTTTTTGTCATTGACCTTTGTCCTCGTGGATTCTCACTTGTCAGAAGACGCCGCTCTTTGCTTATCACGGCTGGAGTCCGATTTGTTGCAAGTCCCATTTTGGAGGTCTTGCCACCCAAAGTCGATACATATTCCTTTGTTTTTGTATTGGAAAGGGCTGTTACGTACCATTCCCAAAGGTAGTCAGTTATAGATAGCGCCATACTACCTATAAAACACCAAATAATTTCAAAATGTAGTCCACCGTAATTTTACATATTCGAAATCGTTTTAATGTAACGTACTGAACTTTCTATGTATACCATAAAACCATTTATCATTACTTTTTTATTATTATCCATGAAGTATATAAATGTATATCTTCCGTACAACATGGCGGGTAACATGCACCAAAATTGGGACTGTGGTACAAGCCAAACAATGTGTGACTGTATAATATACGCACGTAAGAATATACATTGCAGCTGTTTTTTACATATAACTGACAGAAATCTGTTTTTGTAGAAAAGTTTGTATTGCAAAATTCGTATTTAATTTTGGTGCTCAATTTCAAAATGCAAACAGAGTAAATCTTTTACACTTTTCATATAAAAATTACTACATTTGATTATTCTATAATTTATATTATGCAACATAATTCGATCATAGTTTAGAAAGAGTTTGAATGAGGGAAGAGTTATTTCCATGTCTGAATATATTAAAACTATAAACATCGCCATAATGAAAAAAAAAATGTTTAAGGCTAAACGATCCAATAGGTGTAGGAACTTTGATATAAAATTTACAGTTTGATGGATATTTGTATGCAACCCCCTCCCCCACATACCGCCACCACCATACACACTTGCACTGCGTAACTAATATTTTATTGCTTCTACGCATACACGATTTTAGTCTTGATTTTTACTCTCAGAGTTTATCAGATTTTGTTATATTACTAATAATATTATAATTATGTAAATTTTTCGTGATGTTCGAGACAGATTTATAGACGTATAAAACAATAATACTCAACATGTAATCTTGTCGTAACTGCCATTGGATTCTATCTTGCATAAAAGACTGCTTGTGTTTTTGTTGAACGCCTCTCTTCATTGCAGTTCGTGGTTAATCTCAATGTTTGACCTCACTTGAATAAATTAACTGCCTGAAATACCACTTCATAACATTCTTCTTCAGATCCTCAGCTACTTATTGTCATGCTTATAAGTAGTCTATATACATATTTATATTTTGCATGCCATTATTTAAGGATATTATACTGTATGTATATACTAGATGTACTTCCGCAGGGTCCCATGAAAGTGTTCTGTTCTAAAAATAAATAAAAACAAAATTAAAAGTAACAAATGTTTTATATCTTGCTTTTGAAGTTCATATGTCATAATGTGTTGTAGCCTACAGAGTGCAAACTTCTTCCCGTGATTCATGGCATATGCATGTTTTACTGATGTCACGACAGCACAAATTACAATGTTAAGCATCCCTTATGTGACGCCATTTTAGTGTATACTGATTGATTGACAGAAAACACACTAGTGTATAATGGTGCGAGTAGTTAAAACAGGTGGCCTTCGACCCCCCTTTCGATGAAATTATTGCACTTGTGTTTGGACATATTGTGCCATTCTTTATACAAACTTATTAAGTTCTGATTTCTCGGACTTAGAAGGAGCAGGTTACATTCAAAATGAACCAAAATCCCCCAAAAAAACTTAATGTTTCTACAGTGGTCAGTATATATTTCACTTCCTCACAGATAGAGACAGAGAAGAAATAGTATTATTCTATGGTTTATGTTTGACGCATATCTCTTAATGATTATACAGCTTTCAATGTCCAAAATTTTCCTTTTAAGTCTGTACACTTCGTACCAGTTTATTAAGCCCCCAATTTGGAAAACTTATTTGTTTGTAGTTAAGCACAAAGCTACACAATGAGCTATCTGTGCTCTGCCCATCACTAGTATCGAAACCCGGTTTCTAGGGTTGTAAGTCCGCAGGCATACTGCTGTGCTACTGAGGGGCATATAAAACTTAAGAATATATTTTATTTTCTTAAATAAAAACAACAACATTTCCATTCATTTAAATTGTTCCCTGAAAGTTTAAAACTTTGTTTTATCAAAACCGAAAAAGTACAACTGTGCCACTAGAGGGCTTCGCAAAACTCCTTTCCCGTTTGTTCATGGCTCGTGAGAAAATTAGTGAAATTAGACATCACGCATTCGTCTGTTTTATCTGAAATAAGTTATAGTTCGCGTATTTTGACCGTTAATAGTCTAGTGCCTTAGGCATGAAAACAGCCGTGTTTGCATATATAATATAAAATATTTTCAGACATTTCACGTGGACGCGCAGTAGTTAGACCCAAAGGAAATAGTTGAAAATGTACAGTTAAAATATTACATGCGACTACTAGATCTAAGAGCTAATACATATTTCATTACTATTGTTACAAAATGCAACAGATGCTAGTTATATTATCAAAATATTTACTTTTATGTGGAAGTGAAGCTCATTAGATATTCCAATTTCTAATGCCCTAAGCGTATATGTTTAATGCAAATTCTAAAACGTACTTTTATATATTCGTTTTTCTGTCCATATTCTTCTTGCATTATTAATGGTGCTGTCTTTAAAATATGTAAAATAACCATCGAGTTTAACATTGGTAAGAGCTGCTTTGTATAATATATTTAAGACGAAGGTTGAATACTTGTTAGGGTATAGAAATTATTAATAACTAATTCAAAATAAACGATCAGACGTAAAAGTTATGACATGTTCATGACACTTTTTTATGTCAGGAAGTTAAGTCTCAGGATGAAATATCCGTTTTTATATGATGGCTCTTTTATACTCGATATAACTATAATAACAAAAATAGTGGTCTTCTGCCACACATAAGTTACTACCTGTTGCTTAGTAACGAAACCGAGATTATCAACGTAATTAGTGAAGGAATGCAAATTGTAAACTATCAGTTAATGTTCTTTGCGTCGAAAGTAAACCAACGAGGATAACAGTTGTAGTTAAAACGAAAAAGCTGGAGATTGTCGTACATTCTTGTTGTGAGCATGCTTTATCGAAGCTCTTGGATTAGTACAATAGAGTAGAAATACAGTGAAAAGAACTGAGACATACTGCTTCTATAAAATAAGTATGCTCATACATACCTAAAACATTATGTTTATTTTTAATATGGAAAGAAAAAATTCATGACATCACAGAAGCAAAAAAAAAAAGAAAAAAAAGTGCTTGTTTTTGTTAAGCACAAAGCCACACAGTGAAATATATTAACTCTGTCCATCACGGATATCGAAAGTCGACTTTTATCGTTATAAGCCTAAAGACGTACCGCTAAGCCACCAGGGGGCTTTGTTGTTTGTTTGTTTCTTTTACAGCATAGCCACATTGGGTTATCTGCTGTGCTACTAGGGGGCGACAAAAGTTTGTAGAAACATCATACATTCTTTTATTATGGTAAACTTTATTTAAAGTACCTTGGTACTTATGTAACGTTCAATGTTAAAAAAAAAACTCACAATTTTAACACGTTAAACTTGTAATAAAGTTCAAGCCGTATGTAAATTTTATTAGTCTCAAAGTGGATTTCTCGTCATCAAATTTTTTTGACTATGTTTCAATTTAAAGTTGGAATGACAAACTAAATTTTAAAACGCGTTTTATATCGGTGAAACGTTTCTTTTATTTGTCTAAATGTATTTCCATAGTATGCTTAATTTTGAACTGTTTTAAAACTGTGGTGTGCCGCCATGTTAACTTGCACGAGCTACTAAGCTGCTCTCTATTATAATTACATAACGCACTGTTTCGTATTTTGGCAGTGGGAATAATTGTAAACTAGGACCACGTGTTTGGCTATTTCATACAGTTAGTGAGAGTCATTATTCTTTATTTTTTATGCGTGTGTCAACGTTAAGGCAAGAGAAACTTACGGGACTTGGAATTGTCTTTATTTTTCAATGTTTTTATGTTTAGGTTCATTCTGCTGATAAATATTGTATAAATATTATATATACTACATATACTGTGATGTTGTCAAACTAGCAGGACAGATTACGTGAGCTAAAATTTATTTTAAACTTAATAACTTTTTGGATAGTTTATTCATTGGGGATTTTACGAAACAGGAGCTGGAACAAAATTCTCCCTAACCGAAAAGTTTAAAACAAAAGATTTTCGTCTGTTGTTTAGACGAGTATTGTCGGTTCTTCAGGACTCGTGGAGTCTCATTTTTCTTGTCAAGTTGATTGTTTGACAACTTCTAAGGATTATAAAATTTCCTGAGATTTAATCAGGTTGAACAATAAACAAACTTATTTGGAAGCACCAACGTACTCTCTAAATGTGTAGCTTGATTTTTTTGTGTTTTTACAATCAAGCAGATTAGTCGTTTGTAAGTAATAACGGAATTGATTAGCTTCTCGTGTTCAGTAATAACTCCAGTCAACTATGAGGAAAAGACCATTTCAATCTTCTTATATATTTTGTGTTCAATCTGCTTTTATAAAACTTATCTTAAAATTTTGATCAAATAACTTTTAATGGAAAAAAGAACATTATCGGATAACTTTTTCGACCTGTTAGTTGAGAACTGATTTCATCTATGTTCCCGTAGCAACGGGGCTTAAGGAGGAACGAATTGTCGGATCACGTTTCCTCGTATTAAAAGATTCATCTCTTTTAAGTAACAATAATTAAAGTTGTGCGCTTCTCAAAATAGATAGAAGTTAGGATTGCGTCTTCAACAAATATCACCGTGCTTTTCAAAGGATTCGTTCTGTCTAGCTAATGTTACCGGGGTAGGCTGGGCCGTGGTTCAGTGACTACCAAATGTTGATCTGTTGCTATGGTGATATATGCAAGTACTTTGTCGTCCTGGAGAGGTTGTATTTAGACCCCCGTGTCTTAAATTTTAAAGCATGTCTCGGTGTATATACCGACTCCGAGGTGGAATGCTTGGAATGTTCCAATAACAGTAAACCTGATATGGACATTAATTCTTCGGGACTATAGCGGCAGAGTTGTCACAAAGGTTTCATCACGAGGAACTCAAGTTGCTGTTTGTTGGTCGCTCTGTCGTCAACAGTTGGCTTTCTTTTTTATGGTTTCTTTAGTACGAGAATGAACGCATAGGGTTTTGTAATGAAGAAACTCGTGCGTGCCTGAACCTCCTACAGGCTTGCACAGCTCTGTTTATTTTACATTTCCCAGATTCTGTAAAGGAAACCTTAAGCAGGAACCCGTCTGTCGTTCCGTGATGAGTTGCTGGATAAGGAGGAAATATAAATCTGTTTATTAAACCAGAAGCCTTTTCTAAAGAACTCAGTAGTAAGGTTCTGATAAACACACGGTCTAACCTCTTAATGGAGCTTCGGTTCTGAGGCTATAATACATATGACATGTAATGTAAATGACTGGCTCCGGGCGAAATATTTCCAATTGAAATTATATCATCCATTTGAACAATGTTTTCTCGATTATATGCAGTTCAGTAGTTTGACTATTCCAGCATGAGTAATAGTAAAATTGCTTCGAACGTCGAACTGGATACACTATGTTACTAAGTCCTGTTAGAAAGATATTTTAATAAGCATGCAATTAAATTGTGTTTATAAAAACTTTTGCTAGATTTGATAACTAGAATTACATCTTCAGCACTGTAACATAGACTGACTGTTTGGCATAAACTAAAGTTGTTAACAATCAGTTATTATTAAAAAAAAAGCTTTGTTGGAGAAGTCTAGTTATTCGTGATATGTTGTACAGATAACCTCAAGACTAAATACTTAGATGATGACGAAATTATCTGTAGGAAGACTTTTGAATATCAGCAAGGCAGATTAGGATTAGTTTTATTCCAGAAAGAGGTATATCGATGTAAAGAACATTTCTGTAACGTAAATGTTAAACATTTTATCTGTATACTTGTTATATAGATATATATATATACATACAAAGCAAAGATACTCGCAAAATGGCGAGATTAAAAGTTCATTTTATAAATGGGGCATGGGCTGCTCCCTCTTACTTTTGACCCGTAACATATGAATCGTTCATTTTATAAATGGGGCATGGGCTGCTCCCTCTTACTTTTGACCCGTAACATATGAATCGTTCATCCGGTGCTAAATGCACTAATTCTTTAAACATTGCTTTTGCTTGATAACATTTTCGCAGATTTTGTTATTGGCCTATGTGTTCAACTGGGCCTTTATCTGCAGTAAAATTTAAATTGTTACAAAACTCGAACAGTTCGTTGGATTGGTTACCCATCTGAACTCTTCTTTTGGGGGTGGGGTCAATCTGAGTTCGTCTACCAAATTTCACTGAACTTGGTTTAGTACTTTCTTACAAGTACTTGTGACATAAGACAGACAAACAGATGGGTAACTTTATTTTATAAATAGAGAGATATCGGAAACATATTAGTATCCTTCTTATTATTGAGAAATACGTAAATCGGTTGGAAGTATGAAAATATTATTCATTTTTCCCAAACAAATTAACCAGCTTAACTATGAGTGACATTATTAGAGGTCAGTTATATCAGAAATTAAAGAAATCAGTGTTTGATAACTTCCGAAGTAATTAATTAAAAATTGTATTGAAAAACTAACTATCTCTAAGCCTTTAAATTTCAAATATTGTAGGCAACAGAAACAAAGTGGGTACAACGCTAATGCAGGCTCTTGCAGGTATCTAGTCGAAAGTAGGTACAACGCTAATGCAGGCTCTTACAGGTATCTAGTCGAAAGTAGGTACAACGCTAATGCAGGCTCTTGCAGATATTTAGTCGAAAGTAGGTACAACGCTAATGCAGGCTCTTGCAGGTAAGTAGTAGAAAGTAGATGCAACGCACATCCTTGCATGTATGCAGTATAACCTATACCTGAAATATAGGATATTTAATGCTATGTGTAGCGCGAGTAGCTATGCATCGGATGAACGGGTCTTGTGTTTCAAATCAAAATGGCGGAAAGGTGCAGCTATGTTACCATCTATATGGCATTACATTTTAAGCTAGCCATTAAAAGTATCTTAGTTAACCGAACGATATCGTGAAGCTATTAATCCAACTAGAAATTTGTGGTCATGTTGCCATGAAAATACTTCATAGAATAGTGTTTGAAGTTGAAGTGGTATGAAGCTGCTTTGCATAGAGGCGATATGATGATTTAAACATATTACACTCAATGCGTTTTAAACTTATGATGTTATTACACTATTTCGCACAGAAGCGATTTGAGTTGATGGTGCTATGAAAATATTACACTTATCTGCATTTTTAATTGTTGATGCTTGAAAATATAATGACCTATAATGTGGAAGTGCTTGTGTGCAAAATTATACGAAATTTTTATTTCGTTGAATTTCGCAAAAAGCAACTCGAAGGCTATCTGCACTAGCCGTCCCTAGCTTGGTAGTTATAAACTAGACGGAATATAGTTAGTCAACACCATCCACCTTTAAATCTTTTACCAAAGAGCAGTGGGATTGACCGTCACATTATAACGCCCTTGCAGCTGAAAGGTGAGCATGTGCGGTAGATGGATTCAAATCAGTGATCTGCCAGGCTATGGTAGGCCTTATATGTGTGTGTGTGTGAAATGTTATCGACTAGTTTTGGTATCGAAATAAGTCAAGTTTAGATACTTGTATCATCCATAGTTAGTGTCTTGTATTGATTTAAACACTCTCTGTTGTAAACTAATCAAAAATACTCAATGCTTGTTAAAGAAATCAGAAGTTATTTGTCATAAATTCTTCCTTTTTGTTGCATACGTACAAAGGAAGTGTGAAATGAGGAAATCTGCAGATAATGGGAAGGTATATGTTGTCCGCCGGAACTGGAAACAAGATCTGTGCTACGTTTGCAGCTTAGATAATATTTCCTGTTCAAGACCTCATTACAAATATAATTAGTTGTACCTAAGGCGTTTTCTACTACTGATAAATGGAAATATGTCACGTTGATAAATAAAATACTGAATATGATAATTAGTTTCTATTCTTTTCGAAAGGTTGATGATTGATTCATTGTTATAAATTTCGCGCAAAGGCTACACGAGGCCTATCTTGAGCTAGCCGTCCCTAATTTAGCAGTGTAAGACTAGAGGAAAGGCAACTAGTCATCGCCACTCACCGCCAGCGAATAGTGGGATCGATCGTTCCATTATAACTCCCCCACGGCTGAAAGGGCGAGCATATTTGGTGGGACGGGGATTCGAACCCGGTCTTCGAAAGTAAGTTTAAGTACTAAAAATAGACAAAACAAAAATTCTACTTTTTTTCATTACCTAGCATTTTAAATTTTCTCCCCGTTTGGCAAGTGAAAAGAAAGAAAAAAAAACAGACCAATAAAAACAACATTCCATGTAAACTTTATTTGTGACCTGCTGCTAAAAGGAAGCATTTGACACATTATTTTACGGATGTAAATTACCACGAAAGAAGACAATACTTTAGTCTGGACGTAAACTACCTTTTTTTCCCCCATACTTCAGCTTACACACATAATAAAAGGCCCTTATTCTTACCCTAATAATGGGTCTCTCTCGTATTCCACGTAACTACTCTATATTAATCATTCCTCTTGACAATCTACTTCTGCTGTTCGGCTAGTATCTTCTGCCTAAATCATCGACACGTAATACACATGTAACAATTATACATGCACTAAAGTCAGCGGTGAAAGAATCTATTTTCCTTCTGCTAGTTATCTTACTGCTGTCAAGTTGTTCCTCGATATTCTTTATACAAGTTTACTGTCTCAAAAACGTAATGATCTTTATACAAGTTTACTGTCTCAAAAACGTAATGATCTTTATACAAGTTTACTGTCTCGAAAACGTAATGATCTTTCGATTTGTTTTACAAAGATATATTGGTAAATGATAATTGTTTTTTGTACAAAGATATATTGGTAAATGATAATTGTTTTTTTGTACAAAGATATATTGGTAAATCATAATTGTTTTTTGTACAAAGATATATTGGTAAATGATAATTGTTTTTGTACATAGATATATTGGTAAATGATAATTGTTTCTTGTACATAGATATATTGGTAAATGATAATTGTTTCTTGTACATAGATATATTGGTAAATGATAATTGTTTTTGTACATAGATATATTGGTAAATGATAGTTGTTTATTTCAGTTC
>NW_013665839.1:575668-599952 GCF_000517525.1 Limulus polyphemus | reverse complement strand
TATATATTGGTAAATGATAATTGTTTTTGTACATAGATATATTGGTAAATGATAGTTGTTTATTTCAGTTCTTTTTTGATAATTGTTTTTTGTACAAAGATATATTGGTAAATGATAATTGTTTTTTGTACATAGATATATTGGTAAATGATAATTGTTTTTTGTACATAGATATATTGGTAAATGATAATTGTTTTTTGTACATAGATATATATTGGTAAATGATAATTGTTTTTGTACATAGATATATTGGTAAATGATAGTTGTTTATTTCAGTTATTTTTGATAATTGTTTTTTGTACAAAGATATATTGGTAAATGATAATTGTTTTTTGTACATAGATATATTGGTAAATGATAATTGTTTCTTGTACATAGATATATTGGTAAATGATAGTTGTTTATTTCAGTTTGTTTTAAAAATATATATTAGTAACTGATAATTGTTTTTTGTACAAAGATATATTAGTAACTGATAATTGCTATTTTAGTTTTTTTATAAAGACATATATTGATAAATGATAATTGTTTATCTTTGTTTCTTTTTACAAATATATATTTGATAACTGACATTCTGATATTATTTTTACAGACTTTATTCAAAAATAAAACATTTGCGAGCTCTTAAACTTGTCTTAACGTTTAAAATAATTATAAGCTTAATTATTTTCATACCTTATCACTTGACTGAAAGTTATGAAAGTAAATAGCAGTTGTGTTTACTCAAACATAATACGCTTGTTACACAGTGAGTACTAACTATCTGGCTCAAACCTAAAGTCTGGTCTTATAACCTTACTTATATAAAGTGTTATCCATTATGTATATACTTTGAAATAGCGCATAGCATTGTACTATTAGTTTGTAAGTCTTCTTGTAGTAAGTAATTGTGGTATTATTACAGACATTAGGAACGTCTGCGGACTTACAACGCTGGAAACCGGGTTTCGATACCCTTGGTGGACAGTGCACAGATAGCCCATTGTGTAGCTTTGTGCTTAACTTCAAACAAACATGCATGCATTAGGGAATAAAATACAAAATTCACAACTGGTAGCAAGTTCTTAGTTCCATGATTTCTAAAATGTTTGAAGTTTTTGGGAATATTTTATTCATGATTTGTGTTACTTGCATTCATCATGGAAAGACGATTAGATGATTCATATGTTTTGGAAATAACAAGAGTGGGACAAATATACAGAAAGCTTTCTTCTACGAGGAAAGGTTATTCGGACGTTATTGTCATTATCTGTCCCATTTTTCTATAGAAACCGCAGAAGTTGACCAGTGTATTAAACTGTGAACAAGATACTTAGAAAGCTATACCAGCTGTTTTAAGAAAACCATGCTACCTAAAACAACATCATTTTAGTGGTTGGTTTGTAACCTTATTTTAACATATATCTGATGTTAATAATGAGTTGTTTTTTTTTACGAACACTCTGTAAATTTGTCAGGATAAATTTGGTGCGTGAAAAATGTAATGCTTCAAAGCTCGTGTTGATGATTATTATTGTCCTCCGGTGAAACAGTGCTAAGTTTACGGACTTACAACGCTAAAATACGGGGTTCGATTCCTCGCGGAGGACACAGCAGATAGTCCAATGTGGCTTTGCTCTAAACAACAACAAAATTATAATTATCATTATCTCACCTCTTGATTGTTATGAACTGTTTTCTGTTTGTCGACGAAGAAAACGGTTTCTTAAAGAAATAGACATGCTACGTATTCCCGATGCTTTATTGAAGGTCATTAGATGTAACTGCATAACCTGTTGACTGTTTGAGTCTGAGATTTAGCTGCAAGAAGTGTGGTTCGTAAACATATTGAGAATGCTGAGGTGTTAGCTGTTAAAATTCGATCCAATTTGAGTGTATTGATATTGCGGACAATAAAGCACGCAAAAAATCGGGTTGATTGCAATGAGTTTAAATAAAGCGATTTTGGAACTATGATCATCCCTATGATCTAATTTGTCGCTTCATATTTTACTCAAATACAGTTCTTCATACTACTACATTTATGCTCATTTTCTCACGTTTGTTTTTTAAAAGAAATGTCCGTTTCCCTACAAAACTAAAAATGCTCAGTATATGATTAAGATGTAGGGAATTTAAACGAAAATAAAAACCTTTTGTTTCTTCCAATTGGGCAACAGATATCGTATTAATGACTAATTTCCATTTTTTTATGGATTTTTAAACCTCCATAAGCTAATTTTGCCACAAAATAGGAATCCCTTTTCTGTTGCAGTTGATCCAAGGTAAGGCCTACTATAGGTTGAATGAAAATGTTGAGCTTACTGGATTTTAATGCATTTTAATGTGTTATAAAATACACTTATACATATACAGTAAACTTCATTTTAATCAAATTCAACCGTTAATAGCGAAGTTAAGCCAAATTGTAGTTTTTAATGATTTTTGATCAATCACCTCCTCCAGAAGGACAAGATCCACTACTTGGACTTCTTAGGACTTTTTTACTTGTTAAAAGGGAAATTAAATGCACAGTATGCTCTAGGTTTCATTACTGTTGCAATACGTCTTAGGCTCAAATTATAATGACTGTACTATTTTAACCCGTGGGTTTGGCCAGAGTCAGGTGATGTGGTATAGAAATTGTTATCATATACCCTGCACAACTATTTATATGATTCTATGTAAAATAAGATAAACCGATGCTAGCTTTACTTATATGCATATAAATAGACCTTTTGAACTCGTGAAAAAACAACTTTTGTACGTTTGTTTTTCTTTACCATTCAAGAACTTATGAACTGTCGTCAACATTTTCATTTACTTGTTTCGCCTTTAAGTAAGTGTACTTTTTTTTCTGAAACGATTTAAAACATTCGCAGTTATAGGATTTTTCGTCTAGTAACTACTTTGTTAAAATAATGATACTTTTTGCCTCGGTAACTGAGTTTGTTTGTTAGTTTATCATTAAGGAAAAACATAAACAACGGGCTATCTGTGCTGAAGCTCGGTTTTTAACGTTATAAATTCACATATTTACTGCTGAGCCACCGGGGGCAATTGAATTTGATAAAAAAGAAAGAGAAAGAAGTCTTGTTATATCATTAAAGCAAAAAAAAATATGTTGAAAGTTACAATAATAAACAATGCGTTCTTGTTAAAATTAGATAAAGGAATGCATTGAAACAAAGACGTGTGAAGGATATTGTGAAGTAATATAATTTTTCTTTATATATATATTTCTGTCTACAATTTGTATCTGTCAAAAACATGTCTATCTTTAAAATACATATGTGTTTCGATCCACGAGAAAAAGAATGTTGGTTCTGGTTTTGTTAAAGTAAAACTACAGAAAGTATTTCCAAAAGCTTAAAAGTAACCAATAAAATGTTACAAATGTATGCAAAACGAAAAATTAAAATTAAACATTTGATAAGCCATAAAAATACAGTTTAAAATAATGTATAACGCACTAGTTTTGGATTATATGATGCACGTGGCATCATGACTGTTGTGCAATACCGAAAATATAGGTTGCACTCGTCGAAATAAAATTATAGTGTGTTGGTGTTAATAATAAAGTCTGCCCTGCCCCAGAGCCACTTTTATTTTAAGAACGGTTTCAAACTGTAGTGTATAGTTAAAAGATGTGGCTGAGTGTACAGCGAGCTGGACTGTGAATACGAGTGTCCATATTTCGTGTCCTGCTCCCGTAAAAATGCGCTCCGCACTTTGGAGTCGTGATTCTGCGAGAAGAGTGAGTGACGGTGAAATCCCACTATTCGGTCAGACAAAAGTAGCCGTAGAGTTACCAGTGGGTGCAGTTGACTAACTGTCTTTCTTCTCTCTATAGTCTATCAATTCAAATTTATGGTCGGGAAGTACAGATAACACTCGTGTAGCTCTGGAACAAAAAAAGATAACACGAAAATAAATGAATATATATATATATATATATATATATATATACAAACAACAAATTCGAGCTCTGACAAGACAAACAAATATAAAAACAAAATTCACCAATTATAAAAATTAAAGGTTTTTTTCTTTGTTGCGAATAATTGCGTGATAGCCCCCAAAATAGTGTTTGGGATATCCTGTCTCATAACCCATAAATAGTGTTGGAGATATCCTCTATCTTCAGTAATTCATCAAAATCGCAGGTGCAAAATCAAGGTACTTGCAATCCATAATCAATTAAGGGGTAAGATACAGGTGAAAATCAAAATGGTGAATTTACGTGTTTTACACTCACTAAAAAGAAATCTATCATTCTATAAGTATTTGAAGAACTTGTAGCAATCCGCCACAATTTAATTCTTCGTATTGTTAGCTGGGCAGCTTGTACATAATTGAATAAGTAGAGTTGTTTAAACTTTAACTTTAAGCTTTAACTTGTTGTTAAACAAATGTTTAAACAACACTACTTATTCAATTAAGATACAGGTGCTTTGTCCACAAGTTCCAAATCCAAACAGTTAGTGTGAATGTGTTATGAGCATATTCCCTTCATTATTTTATGGTGCTGGTGTACCCCGCTAACTTAAATGTTGTTACAGTATCGATTTTAGGTACTTATATATACATGTAATACAGAGTCAACTTGACGAAGACATATTAAGATAAAAAACACAGAAACCGACATTTTTTGGCAAAATAAAAGGTAAAATCACAGTTACCATAATGTAACTAATAGTAAAGATTTACCTTTTATTATGCCAAAAAAACGACGATATTTGTGTTTTTACTCTTAATATGGTAGCACAATGTGCTCGAAAAGAAAGTATTGACGAAGACAATTAAAAAAAATAGTGGAGATGAAATATAAAGTTCAAATATGTATGCAATACCATCAATAAAATATTTTATCAAACATATTACAACTATTCACGGGCAAGAAGGAAAAACAATTTTAAAACGCTGCAGGATCCATCGTTTGCTGCAGGATCCATCGTTTGCTCTATTCATCCTTACAGGTTTCCATTTAATTTAATTAAATATTATACAATGCAATCGTAATAAAAAGTCTTTTTTTTTAATAAAAAATAGTAATATCATAAATACAAGTTTTTTTTCTTTATTATTTCTGACTAAAATAATAATAATTATTGAAATTTATGGTAAATAGATTTAGGGATTTTAAATAAATCTAACGAAATATTTTTCCTCCAGCAACTAAAGTAATGAACAATAGAAAAACTTGGATCTGTTCTCTTACTTGATTGGCTTAAAGACCGTGAGGCGGGTTTCGTCAACTGGAAGGAATAGCATTTGTTGGTTTTGTTTTAAGTTTTACACTTTATACATTCATGATAACTTAAACATATTCATTACCCTTATTTTTTCCTAGAGGATTTGTACATTTAAAAGAGTTAACATTAAAACTGATCATCACGCATGATACAATATTTTGATAAAATTAATTCTCTTTCATCTATGAAATAATTTGATGTCTTATCTTTTGGAAAAAAACATACGTTTATAAAACACGATTTTCAACGAAAGAATATTGGGTATTATACAGTTTGTGTTCTATTTCTTTTTCCAGTTAATTGGTTATACATTTTAAGATGATATTTTTTGATGATTAATGTATGTGTTGAAACATATCCCACGTAATGTAAACTACTTTCTTACCGTTGTAACTTGCAGTAAGTTTCCCAACTTAACACTAAAATCCGGGGCTCAATTCCCCACGGTGTAGAGAGTGCAAACATGCAAACGAGTTTACAGTATTAATATACCTTAAATTAACATTTTCGTTTAAAAACAATGGTTTACATACAAACGAGTTTACAGTATTAATATACCTTAAATTAACATTTTCGTTTAAAAACAATGGTTTACATACAAACGAGTTTACAGTATTAATATACCTTAAATTAACATTTTCGTTTAAAAACAATGGTTTACATACAAACGAGTTTACAGTATTAATATACCTTAAATTAACATTTTCATTTAAAAACAATGGTTTATTCAGAAGATTTATTTTTTCTTCTAACTGTGTGAGTGACCTCTATGGACACTTGCGATCAAAGTAAAAAGTAAATGTTTCTGTGGGATATTAAAAACCAGTAATCTGTCTGAAAGGGATTGTTCGGACGGCTCAATGGTAAACTTGTAGGTGAATATGCTTAAATTCGGAGTTTAATGCCTATGATGAGGAACGTGTTATGTGAATTTTAGTAAAACTGGCCAGACATTATTTCAGCAATATAATTATAATAAACTGTTTCATTAAGCCTTTACCAACCGTCTATATAACTATAATCATACTGTTTCATTAAGCCTTTACCAACCGTCTATATAACTATAATCACACTGTTTCATTAAGCCTTTACCAACCGTCTATATAACTATAATCATACTGTTTCATTAAGCCTTTACCAACCGTCTATATAACTATAATCACACTGTTTCATTAAGCATTTACCAACCATCTATATAACTATAATCACACTGTTTTATTAAGCCTTTACCAACCGTCTATATAACTATAATTACATTGTTTCATTAATGCTTTCATAACCGGCCTTGGACTTTATTAGTTGTTGTTGTTTTTTTACCTTCTTTTTGACAAGGAGAGGAAAAGGATTAAAGTAAGTCCGAAGAAAGGAAACACGATGAATAAGTTCAATTTATAGATTCTGTAGGTTGACATTCCTTTTGTAAGAGTAGTTTTTTTATGTTGACCGCTTTGTCAGAAAATGGTATCCTGTTTATTACAATCTACTCTTGAACCATAATATATATAAAGACGAAAAAAACTTACCGAAATAGATAAAAAGTTATTTTTCAAGGATGTCATAAGTAAAACGCCAAATTTTAAAAGTGTATAAAAATAAAATGACAACCCGTTGTCAACATGGTCGAATGTATAGGAATTGCCAAAGTTCCAGCTGTAATCGGACATAAATACACAAGTGTTGTGTCCGGCAACTTAAACGATATGTCTTCGTGTGGTATAGTATGAATAACCATTTCATATTCCAGCTGCTTGAGATGTGCAAAGATTGAGCGGATATGTTTGGAAGCAACTTGTATAGACGTGCCTTGTGTTGCATTTCCAGACAAGAATCATTTTTAATTATGTTACGTACTGTTGCTTAAGGCAGTTGGACAACGTTTGTCACTGACCTTTGTGTCCGAACTTTGCTGTGAGTCTTTTCTGGAAGGTTTTGGTGCCACAAGGCGATACATATTCCTTTGTTTTTCAATACCATTAAGTACTCTGATTATTCCTGCCTTGGAAATTCTAAATCCTCGATCTGAACACATCTTTTTATGATCTGAGTGTATGAATATCATGCGTTGAAGAGGGCTGTTACATACTCTGCCTAAAGCAATCAATTTTTGATGGTATCAAACTATCTAAAAAAAACCAAAAAAACAACAAACAAACGCCAAAGAAAGTTAAAATGTTGTTCTTATACATGTCTTTTCACCGCGACTGTACATCAATTGTGGTTGTTCTGTGACTTACTGATTTGAATATTCAACTTCGTTTTGATATAACGTACTCAACTCTCTGTAGTCTTTTTATGTATTTATATTAAGTCACAGAAGTTGCAACATAAAATTAAGAACAACACAAATTTTGGTTTAGAAACTAAAGATATAAAAACTGTTGTTAATCATTAAGCACAAAGCTACACAAAGGGCTATCTGTGCTCTGCCCACCACGGCTATAGAAACGCAGTTTCTAGTAGTAGAAATCCACAGACATACGACTGTGCCACTGGTAGGCAAACTAAAGATGACTTTTTCCCTCCTTACAGTAGTGCTTAAGCACTTTAATTTTATGATGATTTACGAGCCAATCGCTTTGAACAGAACCTAGATCGTCCAGATGAAGACAAAGATCAGGACAAGCCATATAACAGAAAGGTAGTTTTAATTCGCTGTTTAAAACTACTCCTGATCACTAAAGAATTGCTTTTTAAATATTCAAAGAAACGTTAACTTTATCCTTTATAATTTAAAAAAAGGCCACAGACAAGTTTACGTACAGCGTAGCTGTTATATAAAAGGGTTTCGTTCCCTAATTAATTCTCTGTTGTTAGAAGCAGAATCATAATTAATAGTAATTATTAAATTGCCCTTTCCGACCCTATGTACTTGGATTAATATTATCACAAATTAAGTTAACCTTAGTCAGATAATGAAATCATATTAAATCAGTTTGGATGTTTTAATAATAGCATGTTTCGTATTTCCAAATTTGTAACTGTTTCGGTTACGATACAAATAAGAAGAGAAACTCGTAAGTACGAGACAATCAGTAATAGGCATAAAACACACACGTATACAATTAGCCTGTTTTAAATCCCCATTCAGTTAGTAACCTACCAAAAACCACCAGGTGGCGGTCTGGTAGCATAGTAAGTTGTTAATTGGACTTATATTAGGTATGCGTTTTTATGTCAACAGACACTTTAAACGGGCCCCCCAGTGGCACAGCGGATTGTCTGCGGACTTACAACGCTAGAAATCGGGTTTCGATACCCGTGGTGGGCAGAGCACAGGTAGCCCATTGTGTAGCTTTGTGCTTAACTTCAAACAAATAAACACTTTAAACGGAAACTACAAATTTATTCAATAAATATGAACGAATAATTGTTTTATATTTTTTTATCATATTTTTACGGGTGAAAAATGTTTGAACGGTTTGGTCACATCCGAAATGTAAATCTCCTGTGAAAAAGTGTGTAGTCAGATACGTTGGTGAGTTTGTCTCTAAGTGTGAATTGGAAAACTACTGATTTCTTGTTTTATTGTATCATATCTTGACTGAGTTTGTCACTTCACGTGAAACAGGACGTAGCCAAGTGGTTATCACGCCGCACTGTAAACTGGAGAATTCTTGGTATGCGCCCCGTTGCCACAAAAATGCGCTCTGCTCTTTGAATGTGTTATAAGAATGACTGTCAAATTATACTTTTGAATGAGAGTAACGCAAGAGATAACTGGCAGTGGGTACTTTGAGTAGCTGTCTTTCCTCAGTTCAAAATTGGGGGAGAGGCAGCTAGCACAGATAGATCTGGTATAGTCTTGCACAACTTTTCGAAACAAACACTTCGAGACTAACGGAAAAACCATTGTTTTGTAGAGTCCTACCTTTAGCGAGTTTGTCACTTCGTGAGTAATGGGTTTTGTAAAGTCATACCTTTAAAGTTTGTCACTTCGTGAGTAATGGGGTTTGTAGAGTCATACCTTTAAAGTTTGTCACTTCGTGAGTAATGGGGTTTGTAGAGTCATACCTTTAGCGAGTTTGTCACTTCGTGAGTAATGGGGTTTGTAGAGTCATACCTTTAGCGAGTTTGTCACTTCGTGAGTAATGGGGTTTGTAGAGTCATACCTTTAAAGTTTGTCACTTCGTGAGTAATGGGTTTTGTAAAGTCATACTTTTAGCGAGTTTGTCACTTCGTGAGTAATGGGGTTTGTAGAGTCATACCTTTAAAGTTTGTCACTTCGTGAGTAATGGGGTTTGTAGAGTCATAAATTTAGCGAGTTTGTCACTTCGTGAGTAATGGGTTTTGTAAAGTCATACTTTTAGCGAGTTTGTTACTTCGTAAATAATGGGTTTTGTAAAGTCATACCTTTAAAGTTTGTCACTTCGTGAGTAATGGGGTTTATAGAGTCATACTTTTATCGAGTTTGTTACTTCGTGAGTAATGGGTTTTGTAGAGTCATACCTTTAAAGTTTGTCACTTCGTGAGTAATGGGGTTTGTAGAGTCATACTTTTAGCGAGTTTGTTACTTCGTGAATAATGGGTTTTGTAGAGTCACACCCTTTTGTCACTCCTGCTTTGTTATGTATTGCATTAACGTTATTGCCCCCCCCCCCAAATAAAATACTGTACACGGGGTAAGGAAGGCTTCCGTACAGTTCATTATTAACTTTACGTCTAGGGGTCATGGCACATTCAAACAAAACTCATATACGCTCTTTTGAGGACTCATTCACGATCTCACCCGTTGGGCTTGCCAGTGAGCAGACGCACGCGCACGGCGATACTTCCTTTGTTGAAGTTGATGAACCATTTCATGAACATAGACACCTCTGTAATAAAATGAAAAATAAAAAGATGGATGATTCCTAATCTGTTGACAGCCTCTTATGTCATAATAACACGTGTGGCTAACACCCCTTCACTTCCCAACCATATTTGCTTGTTGATGAAATGGCTCTACGTTATGCACTTGTCGCAGTTTAACGGTGGTCTAGCAGGCATCACTCAGTACATGCGTAGGGTAAGTAATTCTTGTGTTTTGTGAGAATGTTTACACTGATTTGAAGTATGAATGACAATTCAAAATACAATAACTTCTATTTTCCTGAATTGAAGTGTAACATTTTGACATATATTTTATATTGCACGTTAACTAGATTTTTGTATTTTTTCCTTATAATCATGAAAAGCTCTTCCAGTGGCTCAGCGGAAAGTTTAAAGCCTTATAACGCTAAAATAAAATAGGGCGTTTAGATATCCGTGATGGGCACAGCACAGATAGCCCATTGTGTATCTTTGCGCTTAACAACAACCAACAAAATATAATCACGCAAATTTCATGGTCTGTATATAAAAAAGTTGTTTCATAAATTGAGACTGGAATTTTGGTGTGTGTGTTTTTTTAAAAAAACAGTCTCTTTCGTAAAGATCAGTGTATTCTGAAACGTTTGGAGCTTAACTATAGTAACATGTTTTTTTTCAATGCTTATGTATGATACGACAATATAAAATTTTACTCTTTTGTCTACACTATTTCTCTTTGTAAAAATTCGGAGCAAAAATGCATGTATAAAAAGCTGTTGAATGAGGCTAAATGGGTCATGGAATATAAATAAAAGTGATTGTTTTCATACATATATTTACCTCCTTTCGATGTTATCAGATTCATCAGAGTTATGGGAATGTGTAAGCTAATCTTAAAAAACGATTCAGCCAAGAAAAAAGTATAAATTTATTGAATGAACACTTTGTATTTAACTAAATTAATTTGTATCAACTTATGTTTATTTTTACAAAAATAGGCACTGGCTTGTCCTTATTACTGTTAACTGTTGATAGTGTTTTTTTATAACTTCGCTCATTTTTCTATGTATTGTTAACTACAATTTTAAAATTGTATACTTATTTTGATAACACAGGCCTACGAACTTAAACTTCATAAAAGTTATTTTGGTTTTAATAACGGATTATCCACAATTCAGCTACGCAGATTTCGAAAATAATTTATATTTTTTTTCTATCACTTAAGGATATTTTCCAAACGGGAGAAAAGAAAACAACAACTCATACTTAGATCAAATTATTATTTCGTTTACCACAATGAACATTTTTTTACTATTATATTTGTTAACAAAAATACAAAAAACTAGAAGAAAAGGGAAGGACATTGATGTTAAACGAATATACATCCTCATTCATCCTGATTTTGTGTGTGTGAAATTTACTTCTTCTAGTCTCAAAACTACGTGTTGTGGTCTTTCTTTTATGTATTGCGTTATAACGTTTTGTGAAAAATCTGCTCGTGATGGAGAAAAATAGATGTCATTTTTAGGATTCAGCGTACAGGAATTACTGTAGAACGTGTAAAAATTTCAATACAATAAAACCATCCCATGCCTGTGTAGTCTTGCATCACTAGGAATTACTGTTACTTTTTTCCACTAGATGGCAACGGCTTCAGTCGTACTATGAAGTATTGACTAGAGCAACTCAGACATTTTGTATGATGGAAAACGACCATAAACTCCTGAAAAATATTTCACTTGACGTTTCGATTTTACAAGTTATTCAGGAGCGGCCTACTACTTACATCGCTTGATGCTAAACTCACAATACGTAAAATACTATATACTTTTAATTTTCTTCTATGACCAATGGAGAGTAAGGAACAAAATCACTCGAATAATATTGTTTGCATTAAACCAAAGCAAATATATACACATTAACGTCCATATCTAAGGACATTCTTTTAATTCTATTTTTTTTTACATGTGTTTATTTTGTGTTATTTTTACATCAGTATATAAATTACCCTTTAGGCTGCACACCTACATTCGACGTTATGCATTGTGAATCCAATAGTGTAAGTAGTAGAAACGAAACGATGAATAAAATAAATGTAATTTCATTCTCGGGTTTGTCTTTTTTCACCATAGAAAATGTTTCAGATGTTTTTTTACTAGGATATTTAAACTGTATTGATATACGTTTTAATTCTTATTCGTCCCGCTAACATGCTCGGATTATAAATACGAAGGTTCATGATACACGGTCGTGTTCCATTTACTGGATCCATGGGTGCACTATAACAGATAAGGACAAATCACAGTATTCGGTCAGACAATATTAGCTCTAGAGTTGGAGGTGGGTGCTGTTGACTAGCTGCCCTTCTTCTAGTCTATCACTTCAAAGTCAGGTTTTGATAAAAGAGTTAGCACAAAGGATCACATATAAAGTGTAATAGATTCAAAATAAGACCAAAAACTCGAGCGCTTTCAAATAGTTGACTATTCTTCTTCAGGAGTTTTGGGTCTTATTTTAAATATATTTCAAAGTTAGGGATAGCTATGCGCAGATAGGGATTATGCAGATTTTCGCGAAAAATCTACTCCAACACATCTAATCATCTATTACTTTTTTAAGGAAAATTAACGTTCTTGTGAAAATAATTTTGATATTTTAATGAAATATTTAGCGGATACTAGACAGTTGTTACCCAATATTTGAAAAAACATCTTTAATATTAGCTTATGTGATCTCTGAAAACCATCTTTAATATTAGCTTGTGTGATCTCTGAAAACCATCTTTAATATTAGCTTATGTGATCTCTGAAAACCATCTTTAATATTAGCTTGTGTGATCTCTGAAAACCATCTTTAATATTAGCTTATGTGATCTCTGAAAACCATCTTTAATTCCAGCTTATGTTGCACAATTTACTTTACCTAATGGTATATTTTATTCTAATCATCCTATTATAGCCACACTTTGTCTTTCTATTTGAAACTATAAATTTTGAAAACTAACTTCAATCCGAATTTTAACATCTTGTTATCTACTACGTCAGATAGTTTTACAATTATGAGTTAACAAATCTTAATTTTGAATATTACTTCAAATTTGCTAGTTTTTAGAGGAAACCCATATATTATTAACAACTATATTGAAAGAAAAGTAGTGATAAATGAGAAGATAACGTTTAGTTAACTTTAACGGGTCCGGCATGGCCAGGTGGTTAGGGCACTCGCCCCGCAATCTGAGGATCAACTTCAGTGATTTCTTTTAGACTTATATTAAAATAACCTGGTGCAAGATGAAAGTTCTGACCAATGTAAAAACTAACTGATACGGTACAATTTCCCATTCTTCCATTTGTGAACGTAATATTCCTTACACTTGAGACAACCATTTTTGCATAATTCACTCAGCTGATGGATATTTTTGAAATAATTCAGGTCTTTTATACATGAGAGAATTACTCTACTTTTGATTCTTTCTCATATCATGAAAAGCCATTCCAGTAGCTCAGCAGAAAGCTTATAACACGAACATGTTCTCATGTTGGACGTTTTTAATCCATTGAGGACTGCATTTTTAAACTATGTCAGCTCTCATCAGCCCAGCAGATTGATGTTAGTAAACATCATCCATGCTTCTGTTTGTTTGTTTTGAATTTCGCGCAAAGCTACACGAGGGCTATCTTCGCTAGCCTAATTTAGCAGTGTAAGACTAGAGGGAAGGCAACTAGTCATCACCGTCCACCGCCAACTCTTGGACTACTCTTTTACTAACGAATAGTGGGATTGACCGTCTCATTATAACGCCCCACGGCTGAAAATGTTTGGTGTGGCGGGGATTCGAACTGGGGACCCGCAGATTGCGAGTCGAGCCCGCTAACCACCTGGCCATGCCGGGTCCACATGCTTCTGTAATAACAGTTGCATCCTTTTCTATAAAAAAATTTTGAGCACAATAAAAATAATTAAACTCTGTAGTAACTTCTAGCTATATTTTCTAATTTCTTTTTCTTCGTGAAAGAGTTCAAATGTGTGTATACAAACATACGTAGATGTACAGAGTTCATTTGGACGATGTTCATCGTAATGGAGCTAGCTGGACAGAATAAGGCTGATACATTTAGCACCTGCAACCCTCTAGTGATCAAAATTATCCCGTGTGAGCTTCGTAATTAGCAGGATAGTGTACGGTATGTTGTGGTACATTATTTTCTGACTTGTAGTATTAAGGAAATAATTATTGTTTTAGCCAAAAGATAACCATTTATTCAGGTTGTAATAAAGTAAAATATTGAAATTTAATTGAAGAAGCCTTGGTTCAATACTTAAAGATAGTAGTAAATTTCAAGTTGTAAGATCTAAGTTATATTACAAAGAAATCAAACAGGCGTTTATGACCAGCCTCATTTACGTAAGCTATACTTCATTTTTCTAACTAATCCGCCTGTCTTGTATGGATAAAACAACCTAATGATTAATTGCTTACTTAATTATTACAAAGCTCAGAACCTGTACTCACAATAGTTTGTTAGTAGCGAGGTTTTGATAAAAGAGTAAGCACAAAGAATCACATATAAAGTGTAATAAATTCAAAATAAGACTCAAAACTCGAGCGCTTTCGAATAGTTGACTATCTATGGGCTATCTGTGCTGTACCTACCACGACTATCGAAACCAGGTTTTAGCGTTATAAGCCTTCAGACTTACCGCTGAGCCACTACATATCAGTTACAATAGTAAGAAACGTGATCTATCACAAAACCTTTGGGTGCATAATGTATCCATGAAGGTAATCAGAGGGTTAAAATGTTTCTAATTATATCATGATACGAACTGATCAGAGAAGACAGCGGTTTAGTTGGCTAGATTTAACAGTTAGCGAGTTTTGTCTTTAACATTTTAAGGGTTATTTAGTATTGTTGCATACGAAAAACTATTCAGAATGAATTCAATACTTAATCGTGATTTTATTACAAAAAGAACTTCCCATTTTGGAGGCTAAGAATGTAGTTCCGAGATTTGTTACTTTGATCGATAGAACTGACTTCAAGTGCAATTGAAATACGTGTTATACTTTTTATGTTTAATACCAATAGAGATACCTTATGAATTAAACAGTGCTTATTATGCGATGAAACGGAAACTTTTAACGTTGCTATCATGGTTTATGTTCCCATATTCTTAGGTGATTATGAATTTTAGATTAGAACATTTTTTCCCCTTTCGACATTACTATTTGAAATTGGTACTAACAGTATATCCGGACTCTGAGTCCGCCCCGCATGTTGTTAATATAAGTTTAAGACCAGTTCTCTAAGGAAATTGGTTCCTAATTAATTCTGTCGGTTATTCGAACTAGCTCCTGCTTTTAGTACTCATGCAGAGAAAAAATACAACAGTAGTTTCGCTTGTACTATTAAATTCCTTTCAACAAGCATGATTACGTTATACACGTTCCCTTGATACGTACCAAACAGGCCTTCCTTCTACCCTAATGGCAGTTTGTGCTGAGGGGTGTCGAGAAAAGTTCATTACACGGCTGCTTGTCACAGTGACAACGCTGCCTGAGCGCGAGACCGTGTTAATTTTGTCAGCTAATATAAACCAATCTCTGTGAGGAAGTTCTTGCCAAAGGATCCCGAGCAAACGAGGACTCTTGCCGCGTGAATCTCTACGATGTGATGTCAAAAGGGACAAGGCTGTTACTGGAAAGTGTCAAAGGAAACTCGCTTAGAGTGTTGACATAAAATACAAGAGGGAAGCAGAGTTTGTTGAGTAACTCTCTCAATCTTCACTTATACGTGATATACCAGAAAAAATGATTTGTCGGAAGATCTTTCCATTAACCGCTAATATTAATGGACACAGATATTCCGTCGAGTATTGATCTGGTATTTATTACTTCCTCTTGTTTATATTATTGAACAACTTGCCTTTAAAAATAATGTTTTTTTATGGCCCAAGCACTGACGTAAGCCACAAAGAACCAGGAGTAAAAATTCGGAGTCCTTATCAGCTTCTACACTACTGTTTTTCATTACCATACCTAATAATATTAGACTTTTTTCTTTTTTAGGGGGGAAAACATCTTCTCATGAGAAATGTATATGCGACGACTTTTAGTACGTTTCCTGTCTCCATGATTTTTTCAGGTTACTAGACTCTTAAACATCAATCACCTGCACTTCTTTTTCTGACAAACCTTAACATCTTTTGAACGTTAATATTTTGTTTAGTTTGTCAGTCCACATTTAAAATTCATATATATATATATATATGTGTGTATATATTAACTGGTTATATATTTTGTAATTAATCATACAAAACATGCAAAGCTACTCAACTTAACCAAATTTATGAAAAAATAGCTCAGATTATGTATCATTAATTTTCATCTGTAATAAAAAAAGTTCATTATTTAAAAATCCGGCTATCGATTCTTGGTTTAAGATATTTCCAAAATCGAAATTCACTCCTACCGAAAGTTACGATTCCAGGTGAACTGTAAAATGAAATTTTTGTAAACTTTTAAGTGTGATTAACAAAATAGCTGGATATTTTGAACCATTAAGCAAGATATTTCAACAAATTAATCACAATTTGTATTGTAATATGGGCCAGATGTGGTCTAATTGTTAGCGTACTCGGACTCTTAATCCGCATACTCATGATTCGTTGCTCTTTGCCCCCAAAATGCGCTACATACATTGTGGTCTTGGATGAGCTATAAGAGTGACAGTAAAATCCCACTGTTCGATTAAATTAGCCCAAGAGCTGGCGGTGGGTGCTGTTGACTATGTGTCTTCCCTTTAACTTATCAGTTCAAAATTGGGACGACTATATGCACATAGTCCTTTGTATATCTTTGATCAAATATTCTGAAGCAAATAAATTATTATAATATTTTATTTTACGGATACATAGAATGTTAAGACCAAAACGCAAAGCTTGTTAAATTTAAAGCACACTCTATGTAAATCGACAAAAATACTAAGGATTTCTCGATTATTCTTATTTCTTAAATGCTAAGCTTGCTAAGATTAAAGCACACGCTTTGAAAACCGACAAAAACACTATTGTTGGTTTGTTTTTGTTTTAGCATGAAGTTACAGAAAGGGCTAACCCGAATTAGAGCAACATAAGTCCTCATGTTTATCGCTGAGCCAATGGGGGAAGGAGCACTATGGAAGGCATAAACGGGTTTAGTATATTTCAAATTACAAGCTAATGTGTTTATCGTATTACCAAATAGATACTCAGAACTGAAGAAACGTTTTGTTTTACATCTTTTTTGTAATATAAATTGTGAACACTAGTAGGGATGGAAATTTAAGAAATAAATCTTATTCATCTATTATTTAAACTTGAATCTAAAGTGTAATTTATTTTTCAAAAAAATAAAATTGTATTATGTAACTTAAAATATCTGTATAAAATTTAAAAGTATAAAAAGTTTGTTTGTAGGTAAGCACAAAGCTACCCAAAGGGCTATCTGTGCTATTCCCACCAGGGGTATCGAAACCCGGATTTTAGCGTTGTAAGTCCGTAGACATACCGCTGGGCCACTGGGGGGGGCAAGAAATTGTTTTTGTTTTAATTAATTTTCGTAGTTAGGTCTTGAACTTCATCAAATGTTCAAGAATAACGCATTCAGAAGTAATATTTGATTGAATATTAAATATTTGTACGTTCTATTTCAAATATTTTTAGCTTAACATTATAATAAATTTTATCATTCGTATTCGAAACAAATGCAATGCACACGTTTTTTCGAGAAGATGTATTTTACTAAACCCTATTTTTGACATTATTTTAGCTGTTTATCATAGATTCTATAAACAGGTGAAACGTATAAAACTTATTGTTTGTTTGAAGTTAAGCACAAAGCTACACAATGGACTATCTGTGCTCTGTCCACCACGGGTATCGAAACCCTGTTTTTAGCGTTGTAAGTCCGCAGACATACTGCTGTGCTACTGAGGGGCATATAAAACTTAAGAATATATTTTATTTTCTTAAATAAAAACAACAACATTTCCATTCATTTAAATTGTTCCCTGAAAGTTTAAAACTTTGTTTTATCAAAACCGAAAAAGTACAAGTCATTAAACTATTATTATTAATCTATATAAGTTTTGAGAAATTAACTTCTTAAGTCTCTTACCTTTTGACCTGTAACGATAGCATTTTCTTTTACTAATTGAATTTTTAAATTACTTTCTAATCTCCAGATTTAAAAAAATCATTGTTCTTTCCCTTACCCATTTTGTTCTATAAGTTTTCCCGTGGATTTATATTTAATATCTTCAGGCTTAAGTTTAAGTTCTTGATAATCCGATAACTGTACTTAGTCCAAAACTCTTTCATTTCTCGATTTTCTATTTTTCTCTAAAATAAAATTGATTTTCTAATTGTATACTTTTCTGAGCAATCTCTTAAATCTGTATCACTGATACCTAGATTTATCAATAAGTCGCCATCTTTTATATACTTGCATTACCTTTCTCGTCCAGTGTTATAATTACGTGAAAAGTTTGGCCTTATATGGTAGAGGATATCGGTAAATATCATGTCAACACGCTATCTTGGCGGGCTTATTGATGACATGACTTTGTAGTTTTAAATTGTTTGTTTTTAAATACATAAAATACAATAAGTCAGTTGATGAAATTGACTTGAAACTGGTTAGAAACCAGTCACTATAAGGTAGTACGTCAGTAGTATAGAAGCTCAATGTAAATTCAGAGGAGCCAAGTAATTACGTCTTCTATAGTCAAAAGATGTAAATGACAGTCGAATTTTTGTTTCCTGTTTTCATACTCAAAAATAAAGATAAAATAAATCGCCTAGCCCTAACACAAACAGATAAGTATAATTAGTTTCTTACAACAGTTATTTCTTAAATTACTCTAAAAAAAAGCATAAATAAATTCAATTTAAAGTTGTTTTCTTCTCTATACTCATAAAATAGTCAAATGTACCTAATTTTATTCTTTTTGATAAGGTTCCAGTAAACTAATGAATAAATTAATAAACACATTGTAGTTCAAGTAGTATTTGTTTGGAGTGAAGACATACTTTAATTAAACATGTTCTTCATTATGTTTTACAAAAAAAAAATCTATGTACATATATGCATTTCTATATACGGATGTTGAGTGGTTTTCGGTGTTGTTCCAATTAACTGGATTATGGTTTTACACAAACATATACTCATCGTGGTGTAGTTCTTTAGATGGGAATTGTTATATGTTATATGCATTTATCTACTTTCTCTGAAATATAGGCTTATTTATTAGTTTCATGTATTCGCGCTGACTACTCAAGGGCTATCTGTGCTATTCATCCCTAATTTTGAAACTGATAGACTAGAGATCAAACAACTAGTCAACAGCACCTACCGCTAACTGTTAGGCTACCCCTTTCTGATCGAATAGCAGGATTTGACCGTCACTCTTATAACTTACCCACGGCCCGAAGTACGGAACACGGTTTTTAATTTTATTTGCGGTAACGGGACCCGAAAGATGGACTCGCAGATTCTCAGTCCGGCACGTTTACCATTGAGCCACGCTCCGCCCTTGAAAGACAAGAAGCCACATCAGATTAGCCACAGTTATCCACCAAATCTCCACTCACTTCCATCGTGTATCACTAAACTAACCGTCCCCACGTGAGCTTATAATCTTCGGAACTACATTGCTAAAATTGTGTTATTAAAAAGAAATATTTACGAACATGTGAATTCACTTAAATACATTGACTCTATAAGTACAGGATGCCATGAAATATTGAGAACTGTTTCATTTAAGTAAATCTTGCAAAATCTGTCTCATATTATGTAGGTATATATATATAATATGTAGAATCAAAGAAAGCTTTCCAGCAGGACACGATGCTATTTGTAATTGTGAGTTATTAATAATAAGACATCAAGTGTAGGACACTGACTGATCTTACTCACAGAAAAATCTCAACTCACATAGTTAACACTTAAGATAACACTTGCTCTGTATGTTTTGATTTCCTTAGACAAGATTAACAAAAGCTTATATTTGAATTACAAATGACTTACATTTATATCGCTTTTTATGGCTACGGCCCGACATGGCCAGGTGGTTAGGGCGCTCGACTTGCAATCTGCGGGTCGCAGGCTCGAATCCCCGTCTCACCGAACATGCTCGCCCTTTCAACCGTGGGGCATTATAATTTACACTTAATCTCACTATTCGTTAGTAAAAGAGTAGCCCAAGAGTTGACGGTGGGTGGTGATGACTAACTACCTTCCCTCTAGCCTTACACTGCTAAAATAGGGACGGCTAGCACAGATAACCCTCGTGTAACTTTGCGAGAACTTCTAACCATATATATTTTATATGTGAAGGTAAAAGTTTTGTTTTGTTTTCATTTCCAGTGTGGCGTACATGTATCACGAAAACTTTGTGTTACTTTTCTTCCTGCTTCAGTCTTTGGCTTTAAGACAATATTCGTGATTACCAAGGACTTCATATTATTACATTCCGAGTAATAAAGTTCCACAAAATATTAAATTTACAGATGAATTTGTTTCTTTGTAATTAAGCACAAAGCTACACAATGGACTATCTGTGCTCTGTCCACATTGGGTATCGAAACATAGTTTCTAGCATTATAAGCCTGCAGACATACCGCTGTGCCACTGGGATGGGTGGGTGGGGGGCTTACAGATGAACATTTTCACGTAAAAACGTGATATGTTTCGATCCTCTCTAAAGGTTTACGTGGGTGGGTTTTGAAGTTTTAGTTATATTTTTTCAAGTACTGCATCAGGTATTTTTAAGTAAGAATACTCTAATATAAATACATAAGTTTTGACAATTTTCTCCGAAACACACCTGAAAGACTGCAAGGCGAGTCTTTTGTTCATGAGAGTGGCCATTTATAACAAAGTTAAGAAAGCATAAAGATAACAGCAATTGTAAATAAAATCGGGTTTGTTTGTTTTACAGAAAAGCCTCCATTAGACTATCTGCTGTGTCCACTGCGGGGAATTAAGCCTCGGATTTAAGCGTAATCCGTAAATTTATCGCTGATCCACCGGGGGTCAAGAAATTCTGGACTTGTGGTCCACAGAAGAGTCCCTGTAATAACTGTGCTAATATGGCGTAGCTTCTTGGTTGACTTGAATAATATAATAAGTTAACAAAGCGAAATAATCATAATACCTATTAATATATAATAAAGAATAGTATACTTATTATGTCCCATTCATGTTATAAATTTCTGCAGCATATGATTTTTCACTTCTTTCAAACTCATGCATTTCGCATTTCTCGAAGTTTTCTCATCTTCTATACATGTCTACGCCACTAACCACAAACTGCGTGGCTTGCCTACGTTTTTTTCTTTTTTCGGTGTATGTTACAGTACATGTTGGGTGAGCCATGCCGTGTACGTGAGTAAGAGGTTTTTGGATACTTCTGCAGCTCGTTGTACACTTTATTAATATAATGGTATCTTCTACGAATAGTTTATTAGGTCGAGTTACGCAATTAAACCTCAAAAAGGAACTAAAATACTCTCTGTTTTTTATGATATTTTAGGTTATATTTATTAATTTTTCGTTGTTTAGTGTTAAGCACAAAGCTATTTGCAATGTGCACACCACAGGTATCGAAACCTGGTTTTTAGCGTTATAAGCCTTCAGACTTACCGCTGAGCTACTAAGGGACTTTAGGCTATAATTAGTCAAAGCAGTTCAGACTTAATCTACATTTACTTTAACCTAGAATTTCATTCATATAAAAACATATTTTCTTGGAATTACTGTTATGCGACACCTATCGACAGAATATTAACTAACATAATATTTAGTCTTAAAATATACATTTACACTTATTCTACTGTTCTTCAAGTATCTACGTATCGTGGACCACAGTTCCCATGAGAAATATTTAAAAGAAATATTGTTTGAAATATTCATTCATCTCGAACAATTATAAGTTTATAGATATTTTATATGATAGCAGAATAAATGCTTGAGTAAAGAAACGTAACATGATATTTCAATACGTAGAATTCGTTAGTTTGTGTGTCAAAATTATACACAATATTTCCTCGCAAAAATGTGATTAAAGTTAGGTATGTTTCATTATGACAACTATTCAGCTGAATATTAGACGTCCGTATGGCAAGCCTTACTGGTGACTTTTTCTCCACACACTAGCGTGACCGTTAATCGTAAACTGCTTACTCCAGCGTTCCATCCTTATCGTGTAATGTTCAACATAAATGGCTCGAATCCGTCGACGATCTCTCGATCAGTCGTAGCGTTACAAGTTTCTTGAAATGCAAGTCTCGTGTTAAGCCGGCGGAGTACGAGCGCGAGTGCTAAGAACGAACAAGCACTGTTGTTTATGGACTTTCCTGTGCACTGTGTAATCCTGATTCCGTTTATAATGACAGTTTTTTTTTATTCCTACATCACCAACATGTCTAATATGCTCCTACAAGATTATAGCTTGATAACGTGAGTAACTTCGTACTAAGATTGTAAAGAAAAATTTTATATATATAAAGATGATAGTGAAACAATGACAGCCCTAAACATTCAGAAATAGCGTAAACAGGATATTCATATTTAACATGTTAAAAGTGGGGAATCTGCATAAACGTGGTGTATATTTCACAGAAGTGTAGCTTAGCTGTTAGGTTTGGGAAGAAAAGCTTTGCTAAGATAATGAACAATAGATAAAAGTAGGCTTAACATTCTCTAATGTTTGTTCATTTACCAAATTGAAGCTTATTAATTACTAAGTTAAGTTAATTACTATTACGTTATTTTTTAAGTATATACATATCAATACAAAACGAACACAACGAAAACAACCTCCTGGTGGCTCAGCAGTAAGTCGATTGGCTTATAACGCTCCAATTCTGGTTTCGATACCCATGGTGGGCATAGATAACCCATCGCGTAGTTTAGTGCTTAATAAAAACCAAACGATACAACGAAAGCTTGCTTAGATCTCGACAAGAGTACTTACATATAAATTCATGAGGTATTGTTAATTAGAACATTCTTCCAATATAACCCGCACCCTTACAATATATAAAACAATACTTACTTCTATGTATGGTAAGTTATAAACGAAGGGCCATTTTACGTAATTCGTTGTCTTGAAGAATACTATGATATAAAAATAAACTATTTGTTACTATTTGCTTCAGAAATTCCGATTTAAACAGTAAGTATTTTCAACGTTTTCTCTACTACGTACTAAAGTTTGCATATAAAACAATAACAACATAAATCCTTTCCTGAGTTTAAGTATACAATTTCCTATATACATATAAAACAATAACAACATAAATCCTTTCCTGAGTTTAAGTATACAATTTCCTATATACATATAAAACACATATTTTTGTCTTCTGGTTAAGCCAAAGTCCTAGTACCTGGTTGGATAAGTAGGACTGTAAGACTGGGTTTGGAGGTAATAAAGGCAAAAACGCCAATAAATAAAGAGGAAAAAAAGTGTGAAACATATAACAGTAAGGAGAATGGCACGACAATAAGACCCCCCTCAGTGTTAAGTATAAAACCGGGTTTATATACCATGTTGGGTAAAGCATAGATAACCTTTTGTGTAGCTTTGTTCTTAACAACAAACAAACAAACCACAATAAGACCGAATTAATAAATAACATGTTGTTTGCTCTTAAGACAAATAATTAATTCATAAATAAGAGTGGGAGTCACTTGTTTCTCTTATTGAAATCAGAAGACACTTTGTTGTGTTCTACTTAACCAAGTTTACAATTATACCTGATATGGTCTGGCACAACCTGGTCGTTTTATCTGTAAACAAATCGTGATATGACTAGATGAGACTGGTGCCGTCTTGTTGTTTTATCTGTATGAAAATCGTGGTATGACTAGATGAAACTGGTGCTATCTGGTCGTTTTATCTGTATGAAAATCGTGATATGACTTTATGAGACTAGTACTAACTGGTCGTTTTATCTGTAAACAAATCGTGATATGACTAGATGAGACGGGTGCCGTCTGGTTGTTTTATCTGTATGAAAATCGTGGTATGACTAGATGAAACTGGTGCTATCTGGTCGTTTTATCTGTATGAAAATCGTGATATGACTGTATGAGACTAGTACTACCTGGTCGTTTTATCTGTAAACAAATCGTGATATGACTAGATGAGACGGGTGCCGTCTGGTTGTTTTATCTGTATGAAAATCGTGGTATGACTAGATGAAACCGAACTAATT
>NW_013665839.1:572030-575212 GCF_000517525.1 Limulus polyphemus | reverse complement strand
ATTTTTTAATTCGTAGAATATCAGTAGTTTTTTTGGTACTTATATAGTTGGGAAGAAAACTATTTTAGGAACCACGCTAACAAGTTTATAAGAAGAATATAATGAGAGTTTTACAGTTTCACCAAAATCCAGATAACCCTGATAACTTTAATTACTCGTTAATTCATGGTATGAGTTATAAACAAGAATTATTGAGTTTTACAGTTTCACCAAAATCCAGATAACCCTGATAACTTTAATTACTCTTTAATTTCATGGTATGAGTTCTAAATAAGAATTATTATGTTTAAAGCCCTTCGAACTTCACTATGGGTACGAGAGTGTGTTATAAGAGTGACGGTCAAATCCCACCCTTCAGCCAGACAAGAGTAGTCCAAAATTCGCGGTAGGTCCTGTTGACTATCTGTCTTCATTCCAGTTTATCAGTTACAACTTAAGTACGGATATGCTGCAATAGATTTTGTGTAGTTTTGTCCGAAAATTACTAACACGTACTTTAATATATCATGTGAGAGCAAATCAGTTGTGATGTATGATGAAAATTGAGTCTCTCATTGGGGTAGTTTAAGTATACATCTTGTATAAAACATTACATCATCCATAGTGTTGTATAGTGTCTGCAAGTCGCCTACTATATACAGCCCACCACACAAAACTTTGTCCAGAAATAATGACTGGAATTACGACAAAAAAAAAAGAGCCTCGATTAGAAACAGTATGTTTCTAGGTTTTACAGCTAAGTCAGTGAAACCTAGTTACAGTAGCGTTGCCAAAGAAATGTATAAACACGCGCTTTCTTACACTTCTTGATTGACCGCGCTTAGTTTGGATGACATTTAAAATGCTATTAAAAAGGTGACAGAAACTGCTGTCAAGTTCTCCTAACTACACACCTCTTCGGTATAAGTTTTCGAAATTGATACTATTTTTGAAACTCAAAAACAATACGTGACGTTACATTGTTTCAAGATGTTAACTGAAGTCTGATCTACGAGGTACTGTGTTTCTGTATAAGTACGTAAAAGTACCGTATACTTCGAACAAGTGTGAGCTTTTGTAACTCAAGGTCTTTTTATTTACAAAATCAATAATGATGACAATTCATTTTTAGCACGAGTTGTTTTATAATATTTTAACGGAGAGAATTTACTAGTTTTTTTTTTAAATTCTTTTTTCATGTTATCAGTATCAAATATTATTTTGCTTCATCAACTGAACAAACAACAATATATGAATTATTTTCTAGCTTTTATTTCTCGTAACTCTTAGGTATCAACTTATACGTTCCGACATTGTTATGACATATGTTTAATCTATTATTAGGACACTTTTTAATCACGTCTTTTACCTTTTAAGACTATTTTTTTTTAGAATGAGCTTATCTTGTCTCTTCTAACGGAAATTAACTAAAGTGGGCAATGAAATAGTATAGCTTATATATCAAGTTTAAAACAAACAGGACTGAAGTCGTTTTTGCATGTTCCGAAGTTAGCTATATTTCCTGGTATACACAAGTTGTTCTCTGTAGGAAGTGGTGATCTAAATATTGCTTTAGTTTCATATTATAGTTAGTTTCGTCAGTTTGTTAAACAATCATAAAAAAAGATTCATAGAAAATGTATTTAATAACGTTAATAACTGATGATTAAATGCATTCTAATCATTATAGGTTTCAGTTTTTTGGGTACTGATTCATGAAATTATGTACTTGTATTTCTTGTTATATAGAATTAGTTATATTATTTTATATAGGTTATTTTTGTAGTTCAACTTACTTTAGATCTGAGGCTATTAATAAACCATCTAGATAGTTTGAATTTGATTTGACTTATTGTAGTCCAAAGCGACATTGGGCTATCTGCTGTGTCTACCGCGGGAATTGAACCCCGGATTGTAAACCTATCGCTGGCTCACCGGGGGACCATATAGATAGTAGAACTACGAACAATAACAACACCAACAAAAATATATGTGTAAATTAGGACATTCTTCGATACACCGATGTCTTTAACTTCTTAGAGAATGTCCCCCAAAATAGCAAGAGTTTTGCTTCTTACAGGTAGCCCCACAGTGGCACAGTGTTATATCTGCGAACTTACAACGCCAGAAACTGGGTTTCGATACCCGTGGTTTGCAGAGCACATATAGCCCTTTGTGTAGCTTTGAGCTTAACTACAAACAAACAAACAACCTTACAGGTATTTATTTATATGCTGTAGGTTGAAACCAATTTTACGGTCTTGTTTGTTTATAAAAGTGAACCTACAGGGGTCCACTTTAGGAGAGCGAACCTACACGCGCTCCTGCTCTTTCACTTATGACAGCTTCTAGTGACGTGTCTAATAATTTCCTCATACTGCTGATATTTTCAACAACATTTGTAATTTATTTTTATACTGTAAACTATGAGAGAAAGCAGTTACAAATTGAAATACCATATTTGTTTTGTTGAGTCGTAATGGTCGTTCTTTCCCATAAAATTACATGTTCTATAACTATTTTCGTTCATCTAAAGCTCTGATGGTGACGTTTTTTACGAAACCTAACGCTTGTCAATGAGCAATTGTCTGAGTGTATACGTAACGCAACAATAGGGGTCGCTGTCGAGCTGTTTTGACAACTTCATGCTCCTCCTCCTCAATTAGTGACTAGTAAATCTACGAGAATAAAGGTAACCTGTTGCCATGACGACACCATGCAGTTTTCTGCTCCTCCTTATGCGTGAAAGATTTCCTTGAGCTGTTACAGTCGATCACGTGATCTCCAACAGCATGGCGTACCCAACGTTTCATATAATCTACGCCAATAATAGAAAAAAGTGATTTTACATATTTTCGTTTAGCATGCTAAATTAAAAATCATACTCAGAAATATTGAAAATATATTGATAAAATTTACAGCTTATAAATTCTTAATGAGTGTAAAAAGCGAACAACAATTATAGAAACTGTTACTTGGACAAAATAACTGAACGTTAAGATTGATTAAAATAGAAACTAGTGATTTGTCTTAGGCTTCAGTAGGAGACAGTTGAGAATAATAATTTTATTACTAACATGTTTTTTTTTTTTCTAGGGTCCGCATATTACCTTATACTGAGTACTTTCATGCTTTTTCCTTTTATAAACTGAGTACAAAGAAGTGACCAAATATTGGATAAAATCGATCATTTTCTAGGTACC
>NW_013665839.1:566012-571574 GCF_000517525.1 Limulus polyphemus | reverse complement strand
CGTAAATCAAAAAAAAGTTTACTGTTATTTTGTTTGGTTCAAAAACCTACAAAATCTTCATTGCTTTCACTGTAATTTTTTTTTATTATTTAGGGAGCATTATAAATAGTTATGTTGTTTAAAAGAAAAAAAAACTACTATTGTTATAAATAACACATTAAATTGAACTAAACTATGCATGTCTATTTAATATATTTACACATGGCTTGTGTATATCGTATATATACATATATATATATTATTCATACTTTCGGTGTATAGGACGCAAGCAGATTTTGACATAAAATTTTGGGGTAAAAAATACGGTATTTAGTGGTATTTATTACAGTATTAACAATATTGACGGAATGTTTGTTCAACAAAAACCCATGGGGTTCATGTGAATTCCGTTGGTAATTCTAGGGTTAACACGATGATATATTTCAATATGAACTGTCATACGTTTCCTATATGTTTATCTCATGTACAAGCTTTAAGAAATGTGAAACGTTCATGCCACAAAGCTTGTAAAAGAATTATCACCAATCACCGTTGTTATCAAAGACTTGCATGACAAAATCAGCAATATGGCAAAAGTCTTACAGCATGATCTAATTCTCGTAAGTTCAGAAGGAGGCTAAGCTTTTTAAGTATTTTGAGTAATGTAAGACGTTTCGTTCTAATATTGGCTAATAGCTGAGTGAGATTGGAGATTACCATTTGAGAAGAGTGAAGTAATATTACTGAGTAGTGTAAATACAATTTGTTTTATATACATCAGAAAAGAGTAACAGGTCAGTAGCTTATACTTGACTGAGTGAGAAGAAAATCTTGGATAAAAGATAATAAAGAATAAATTGATTCGTCTAAATGAAAAAATTTTCAAGTTTTATTTCGTGTGATATTTTGTGCAGACTCCCTTCGTCAGGTAGTAAAGTCCGTGCTTGTATTTGTTAACCTTCGACAGAAATTGTGCTGTAAGCACTCATTCTTTAAGAAACAAAAGTAGGTCGCCACGTGTTGATACTGGTTAACCTTCGAGGAGTCATTAGCTATATTTGTGTTAAAGAGGAAAACAGTCATGTTCTTACACTGGTAAATTTTGAAGTTGAATTGGATATAAATTTATCATTTAAAAGTGTAAGTAAGAATGTATATACATTTGGATGACAGAAGTCCATGATTATAAGGTATAAAACTAATTTTTTTCATTATCTTGGAATAATTTTTATTAGTGTTAATAGTGTCGTTATTTATGCTTTTGGTTGGAAAGTTTGGGACAGCTTAAAGTATTTAAAGATTATTTAATGAAAAAGATTTTATATATACATATATAGAAGCAACAATGGATAACAGGGAAATTATTAGAAACACATTGTGTCCCCACGTAAAGATAGTAAAAATTCTTTATCAATTTTTCTATCATAGTTCTATCGTTCCCCGGTGGGACAGCGGGAAGTTTACGGACTTACAACGCTAAAATCTGGGGTTCGATTTCCCGCGGTGGACACAGTAGATAGCTCAATGTGGCCTAAAACAACCAACCGAACATAGGTCTATATATTAGTTTATTTTCCAAGAAATCTGTTTGTGTTCTGATATGTATAAAAATGTGTGAGTAAATATCAGCCAAGTTACAATGCCGCTGTGTAATATGAATAAATGATTAGCCAGAGCATTAATAGTAAGAAAGCTAAAAACAGGAAGAAAAGGGTAAATTTTACTGATGTTACTGCCTATAAAATACTAGGTGTTTATCATTGGTAAACTTTTCAACATCAGTAACCATGTTCATTACACGTGTTTGTCGTTATCATTGAAATCTGATTATTTCAAATCGAAAATACCTTTAATTTAATAAAATCATCACAAATTTATTAGTAACAGAGATGAACAAACACAATTAAAATTGATCAACATACAACTACGTAAGCATTTGAAACGTGGAGTAATAATTCGAATACATAGGTTCATATATTTCGTGCCCTCTAGTGGCACAGCGGTATGTCTGCGGACTTACAATGCTAGAACCCGGGTTTCGATACCCGTGGTGGGCAGAGCACAGATAGCCCATTGTGTAGCTTTGTGCTTAATTACAAACAAACAAACATTTTGTTTGTTTATTTCAGATATTCGTGCGAAGCTAAAAGAAAGTTGCTTGTGCTAGAAGTCCCTAATTTTGAATTGATAGACTAGAAGGAAAGTAAATAGTCAACAATACCTACCGCCAACTCTTGGAATACTCTAATCGAATTATTGGGTTTGAGAGTCACTCTTATAACCTACCCTCACGGCTTTAAAGCGCGAGGCGCGATTTTACGACAATGAGACTCGGACCATGAGATTTACAGCTCGGCATGCTATCATCTGGCCACGCCCGAGCAAGTTGTAATAGAATTAATATAATCTGAGAAAAATTATTAATACAAAACTCAAATCAGTTTTTTTTTTACCAATTTATGTTTTACCAACTGCATTAAATTGTGGATTAAGAATGTTTGTCAGTGATTCTCACCTTAGTTTCACTTGGTAGGAAGAAAATAATAAGGAAATAAAGTGGAAAATTAAACTCATGTATTTTCTCAAAAAAGTCGACACGTTATCTCATTGTATATATAGTGAACAATATATTACTAAAGATTGGGTATGCACATCTTGCGATCATGTGTATCGCGTTTCGCCGCTCGGGTTCCATTTTTAAGAGGAGTGTGCTCATTTTCTTTTACTTTAATCATAACCTAAACTCAACCCTTTTACACATTTCCTGTGAAATAGAACGTTTTTCCTTGTGCTAAGCAGCTCCAAGTAAGTGAGTATTTAGAGTCCGACCCTTTTCTCCTTCAGACTACGTTGCGAAAATTGTATAGAAACTACAATACTTACTGATGTTAAAATCGTATAACAATACAATGCACAAACGCGTTGCAATTGCAATACGTTATTTTTAATTACATTTCGATCACTGAAATTTGCAATAAGTTATTTTTAATTACATTTCGATCACTGAAATTTGCAATAAGTTATTTTTAATTACATTTCGATCACTGAAATTTGCAATAAGTTATTTTTAATTACATTTCGATCACGCTAGAGAAGTTAAGCAAAAGACAGACCACAGATTGTCGTCCCATCACGTTAGTCAGTGCGCAACCCAGGTAGCGTGGTGCCGTCCCTAAATTCCGAACCATCGATCAAAGGGAGGCAACCGGCCGAAAGTAACCACATTTACTTTTTCCTGCTTATTATTGTGTACCTTCATTATTTTTATTATTTAATTTTTATTTTTAGAATCGGGTATCTAATGTAAATATGATAATTTTAATGCTATTACTTCTAGTACTATTATACACTCGAGGAGTTTGGTGCCAGCTTTGGAATAGACTCTTCACTTTTCTCCAGTACTATTCCAGTAATAATGCCATTTGAATAATACTTAAATAGTATCTGTCCTTTCCACTTTTAAAACGACAAGGGAAACTTACCAAGCTAAAATTCTGGTCTTTGATACCTCACACACTATGTTATTAAGTAAAAATAATATATTAGTTTATATATATTAAGTATTGCATAGTACACGTTAAATATATGAAATGTTCTACGTTATACATAAATTTTATAATGATAAGATATTTATGTTATATATTAAATGTTCAAAAATTTACCGACTGTTTACTAGGGCTATTTGTTAAAATAACTATTATTCAGGAAAATTAAAATACAAATTTGGCAATATTTATCTGCAAAACTGACGAGTTTTGGTATTAAATGAAGGGTCTGTTAGGCAGTGACATATGGGAGACAAAACATAGATCTTAAATGCTATTTTTACACGCTTCTCATTTTGAATCCGAAACGGGCGAACGGAAAGGAACGCGATAAAAACATCTACAGTGTACGTGTTTTCTATCAAAAATTTTAAGACTTAATTGACTGACTTCAGAATATACTCACGCTGAGATAGAAAAAATCCAAAGCCTAGATAATTTGAATCTAACCTGTGTTCAGTCTGGATAAAACACTGAAAATCTATGATTATATGTGTTTATTATATATTTACATTATTATAATATACCGTGTATTCTGATGACTGAAATGAAACGTATTAATTGTGTTAACTTCCATAGCTATTGGAATATTTTCGTTTCTAGATATCAAGTCACGCGCACATACACAACGGGAGAGAAAAGTCTATAATGGATTCTGTATCATTATCATTTGTTTTACAAAGATAAGCGAAACTGTGAATAGTTTATTCAGTATAGTGTTGCTAGAAAGTATGTAGAAATTTGTTTTTATAGCTTTGGATCAACTTAGTTTCTGTGTACAGATTATGGTGGGCAAACAATGTATTTCTCTGATTGCTGCCTTGTAGTTTTGAGTTCTAAGTCAGCGTCAGGTAAATAATAAATGGAGACTTCTACGAGTCTTGACTTTCACGTAGACGCTGCTTACCGTGATTGCAGTAATCAAATTTACAGTAATCTAACTGGAGATGTTAGTACTACTGAGAGTGTGATGATTCTATTGTTTCTCTTCAGTCCTAGAAAGGTCAATAAATTTATATTATTTATAGATTAAAAAAAGATTTTTGAAGTAAATGTTATTTTGTTTATGTTCTAATGGTGTACATTTCCTCCTTCGGTTGGCTTTATTATATAACTGTTACTTTGGTATGTAGCAACAACAATGTATCCGATGTTTCTATATATATTTGTGAAAGTCTCATGCTCTACATTTATTCAGTTGCTGTGTTTCTTGATAGTCTGCGTTCTTTCCAAGCGTACACTGCTGTTCAACAGGTAAGTCTGACGAAAGGCATTCACTCAAAACGAATTAAAAAAAAGAACACTTTTTCTTAAGATGCGTATATATGTATGTGGTGATTTTTTAATAATTGTTTGATTAATTGCCACTATATTCGACATTATATAGTATTTTATTGTGTGAATGTTATAGAAATACTTTCCCTTCTACGAGTTTTCATTCGTTACAAATATAAGTCAAGAAGAACGTCAGGATAACGTAATTGAAAAGTTTAGAACGATAAACGACGACACATAAATTTAACACAGTTTCACCCACTTTATTGTAGTGGCTATTGTAGACCAATCATTGCTTCAACTGACCTTAATATAAGGTCAAGTTTACTTTCTATAGCTTAACTGACCATATATAAGGGTGACATGGATAGGCCTTAGATTGAGTTACGTAATTCAAGATCTCATAGGTTGCCTCCGAATTTAGATCTAAGACAGTCATATAAATTGATTGGATCCTCTGATATTTAGTAAACTTCACTTGCTTTAATATTAGCTCACTTATATTACACAGGCCTGCGATGATTTTATTGTCTTTAAATGTTTACATGTTCTACAGTAATTCCTGTACGCTGAATCCGAAAATTATACCCATTTTTCTCCATCACGTATATATTTTTCACAAAACGTCATAACGCAATACATAAAAGAAAGATCACAACACGTATTTTTGAAACTAAAACATGTAGATTTCACACAAAAAAACGAGGATGCATATTCTTTTGACATCAATATTCTTCTCTTTTCTTTAGTTTGTTTGTATTTT
>NW_013665839.1:555264-565052 GCF_000517525.1 Limulus polyphemus | reverse complement strand
GTTATGTTAAACTTATAGTAAAAGTTTGCTTCATTACCTATTCAAGCCGTCTCCAACCATTATTAATCTCAAAGTGGGTTCCTCGTCATCGAAGTTAACTTGCAAATAGTTTTCTAACACAAACAATCACAAGTATGTTGTTTAGTACTAAATGGAAATAATGATACATGGTTAGTCTTAGTACTAAATGGTAATAATGATACATGGTTAGTTTTACTACTAAATGGTAATAATAATAATAATACTTAGTTAGTCTTAATACTAAATGGTAATAATGATACTTGGTTAGTCTTAGTACTGAATGGTAATAATGATACTTGGTTAGTCTTAGTACTATATGGAAATAATGATACATGGTTAGTCTTAGTACTGAATGGTAATAATGATACATGGTTAGTCTTAGTACTAAATGGTAATAATGATACATGGTTAGTTTTAGTACTAAATGGTAATAATAATACATGGTTAGTTTTAGTACTAAATGGTAATAATGAGACATGGTTAGTCTTAGTACTGAATGGTAATAATGATACTTGGTTAATCTTAATAGTAAATGGTATTAATGATACTTGGTTAATCTTAATAGTAAATGGTATTAATGCTACTTGGTTAGTCTTAATAGTGTTATTTTAGTTTTCTTACGACTATAGAGCATGTAATCCCACATTAGAACTTAGTTTGAAGTTTGATGAAATCCATTTCAGTTTTTAAAATGTTGTTTTTTTCTTAGTGTAAACTTACACAATGGACTTTGTCCATCGCAAGGAATCGAACCCCGAAGTTTGATGTTGTAAGTCCATAAACTTACTGCTGACCCATCTGGGGACAGTTTAAAAATATATGACGAGGAAGATGATATGGTCTATTTATTTTCAGAGTATCTGCCTATCCACTGACCTTAGACCAAAGTTATACAAGAATTGGAAAAATAATGAAAACACCTGTTAATTTCTGCACCTCATTTATTAATGAGGAAACACCCGTTACTTTCTACACCTTATTTATTAATGAAGAGTTATTACATTACGAACAGACAATATAACATTAACACAGTGTGTAACTGATGAACCAAGATGTTTTTCATTAGACAGTGACATTTTATACCTTTCGTCGCTTAATGCTGTTTCTAATTGTTGAAGTGATGTTGTTGGTGGAACTCTTCGAAAATTGGTTTCAAGAACTTACCTCTGAAGAGCAGTAACATTAAATCTTATTAACCGTGGTGGATATTTCTTTCTCATGTTTTTAGAACCCAGTTTTAAAAGTTTAAGCAGTAGGAATTAGTGAACTGTTTTTTTAAAACAGACCAGTTCCGGTAATGAATACACTGTTTATCATACGGTGAACACGCTCTAAAATACGGTTTAAGTAATTAGTTGCTCTCACACTACCTTCTAGTGAGATCATAGGCCTAAGAAAGCTGAACATGTCATGTTTAACTTATGGCACAAGATATTCAGCGTTGAAAGGTACTTTGGCATTCACTACACGCTAATATGCCCATTTTCACAGAAAATGTGTGAAAGATGATTTATCTGATCAAACCAAGTTCTTCCATTGATCTTTGGTCCAACTTTTATGTTCTTGTCGCCATTTTAATAGGGAGTTTGTGTTATTCTGTGTTAGTAGGGGTCTCTGAATGGCAGACCTATCATGGCAACATATCTGTTGCAGTTCTCTTCAGAGTTGTTTTGACAGCGATAGGTTTTTTTATTGGCTAACGTTAAGTTCCGCGCATACTTATGATGACGCTGTAGTCACTTCTCGTGTCAATACTCGTCTGTCACGATCTGTCTTCTTAGTCTTTTTACCACCATTATGTTTGTCTGATGTGGTTTTTTTTTATATCCATGTGGACATCACTCTTGACATGTTCCTCGGGACACATTCTTTATTTTAAATGTTTTATCAATGAGGATCCAACTAGACGTTCACCTACACTCATGCTTCTTTGGAAATCTGACAGATCTTGTTAACTTGACATTTTTAGAATCTGTCGCTGAAAAAACAACAATATATTTTTCGTATGAAGAAAAATTCAATGACACAGAATAATTTGATGACAACACGATTAAAGATTCCTCTTTTCGAAACACTAAAACTTGGAGTTCAATAGATGTGGTGTTTCCATTATTTGTCTAGCCCCTATGTATACATTATATGGATTAGGGTTTTGTAAACAAATAGTAAATAATAGTAAAGGAGATAATGTCCAAACTCAGCCAAACACTTACCAGCCACAACATTACTTACACATGTCCATCCATATGAATTAGGGTATTATTATATGAATTCATGTTGTATGTTTAGGGATTTGCTTGTACGAGAACTTCCCCCAGAGTTTTAGAGCTAGCGTGACAAACTTGGTAAGTGTCCGCACGGTGGCCATGGGGGTGTGTGTCCTTATTTATATGGTCCAACCCCTAACATTATATATTTAGAGTACTAAGGAGGAGGGCTAAAACGCGCACTGAAGTCATCCAAGCATTATAGTGGTTTAAAAGTAGGTTTATTGGGTCATTAAACTCGAATAGGGTATCGGAATTTGTGTTCCCTCAATCAAGATGTCGGAAACCTTGGGACGTTCATTCACAAGCTAACAGGACGAAACTTGGTGCACATGCTCAAGCCCCACTGGCAAATGCCTCAATGGGTTTTTGGGGATGTATGGACCTCTCTTCTTGAGGTAGCACTAGAAGGAATTGGGATAAAGTATGAACTTGATCGTTACATTTGAGTCGCCGTGAATAATGAGTGCGGGGGGGGGGGGCTTTGAAACCCGTAATTGAGTGCAGATATTTTAAGCTAGTAGTAAATAACACTCTGAGTAAACGAGACAAAGTCAAAGAGTAACTGATCGCCTAGATGTCTCAGTTTTAGTTATATCACTCGTATTGGTTTCGTTATTATAGACAAGTAGCTGAATAAATCACAGAGTAAAGAGTTAAGTAAAGAGTAGCCATTCAGCTATTAGTTACAGCATTATTTACACCGTATGAATCAGGCTATAATAGACAAATAACGAATAAAATATTAAAATATGGGTGTTAAAGAATGATGATCTGAAATAGATAGTCGTTTTGTGTTTTCATCATTATAACATCGAAGAAAACGGCAGACAAAATTAATTAATATTATTGAAAAATGTTTGTACCTTTTGTCAGACAAGATGGATAATCTCTACATCTATTGTTCTCATCTACCCATAAACTCGTTTTTTGTGTCGTTATTTGATTTTTTTGATTCCTTGAGAGAAATTTGGAGCTCCTTCATTCTGAGTTTTTGCATGTATAGTGGTATTGATTAAAGCTACAAAGAAACAGGAACTATTACAAAAAAACTATCAAAAAGTGAAAGAGGTACAGTCGAATTTTCCGAGATTGGGAATGAAAGTTTTTTAACATATATGTATATCTAGTGGCTCATGAACTTAGAATACAATGCTGTCATACGATCCTGTATATTGTTGTTGATTTATTTGAAAAAGCCAGATAAACTATATACAGCTGTTACACAAAAGAAGAATATTATTAAACAGGTACGACGTTTCGATCACTGGTGCAATAATTCCCAAGTACATTGTGATAGAAACGTCGTACGTGTTTTAAAAAAATATTCTTCTTTGCGGTAAAAACTGTAACTTGCAATAAAAAAATACTTATAATTAGTAAATAAACTAAAAAAAACTATTAAAATACATTCTTGTTTGCTGTGATAAATCTGAAAAAGTTCTGTCTATTTTATTTTTATTAAGTTAATAAGTTCTCTGTAGTTCATGCTTGCAAGGGAACCTTTAAGAACAACATTCATGTTTTTTATATTTTTGTACTTGTGTACGTGAGAATGATTGCACCAGTGATCGAAACGTCGTACCTGTTCTCAAAACAAATCTTACTTACTGTAAAAGCTGTAACTTGTAATAAGATATACATAATCAGTAAGTAAACTCAAAAAGAAACTACTAATATTCATCTTTGCATTATTAATGTTGAAAGAACACTTTATTGAAGATCGTATGTTGTTGTCTATGCATACATTAATATTAAAAACAAGCTTTAATTGCATATATTATTTTGTCTTAAATAATACTACAAACAGCCTTTTCTGCAAATATTATTGTAGTTGTTACTTCATATAAGTATATGATGTTAACATTTATTTATCTCATCATTATACAGTATTAGCTATAAAATTCTTGCAACATTGTACCTAGACTGTATTTCGTAATGAACTTAATGGAATTTGTTCGTATCTTATTTGTTTGAAGGAAGAAGCTGCATAATCTCGTTTGTAAGGAATAATTATATTCCACATATGTTAGTGATTAATCAGCGAATGTAATTTCAATTAGATCACGGTTTAAATGACCCAGCCTAGTTTGACTGTTATAAACAGTACTGTTGAAACGTTTTTAGAGCAACTCAGTTCTCATAATAAAAACAACACAAAGCAGAAAGCACTTAAATCTGTTGTTTTAATATCTCAATTATAAAAATCAAAGTCGACCTGTTCCTTAAGCCATCTTCAGTAATAGACAGTTTGCACGACGCAATAAATTCACTCGATGGCATTGCTTTAAAACATGGCTCTGTTCTTCCAAAAATGTTCTCGAAATGTGTGCGCACATTTGTCACGATATTCACTCGATGGCATTGCTTTAAAACATGGCTCAGTTACAAATGTGCACACACATTTCGAGAACAGTTTTGGTAGAAAGCAATGCCATCGAGTGAATATCGTGAAAACATGGCTCTGTTCTACCAAAACTGTTCTCGAAATGTGTGCGCACATTTGTCACGATATTCACTCGATAGAATTGCTTTAAAACATGGCTCAGTTCTACCAAAACTGTTCTCGAAATGTGTGCGCACATTTGTCACGATATTTTCTCTGCATAAGAAATTATGGGTCTGAGTGGTTAACGTGCCGGAATAAGAGGATTTATATTTCGTGGCATTATGCCGTAAAATTGCGCTCCGCACTTTGGGGCCCATGGGTGCATTATAACAGTGATGGTCAAATCCATCTGTTCGGTCAGACAAGAGTAGCCCACTAGTAGACTGTATTCTTTCAATCCAAAATTAGAAACGGTTAGAACAGATGGCCCTCGTGTAACTTTGCGAGAATGTCTCAAACAAATGAAACAACAACAACAATTTAATAATTTCTACAAGACTAAAGCTAATTAATTACAGCCATTCTTGTCTTTTTTCTACAAATTTGATCTATAAAATCAAAACTTAAAACCTATTTTTTTCACAGAGAATAATAGCCGATAGTGTGTTTTGGTTTCTTGTAACTAGCTGCTATTAATGTCCTTGTCAGTTATATTTGGCGTTAGTATTATTTTACATCGTATCAGTTTTTGTAATACTTTACCTTGGAAACCGGATTGGCCAATAGTAAACACCGTCTATACTGACGTAAATGTGAGAAGTCTAATGAGTTAAAATGAGCGTGTGTGTTCATCGAGTAACTGTACCTATGTGAAAAAGTGTTTCGGGTAAAAATAAAAAAAGAGAGTCTATTTTAACAATATGTACAATATATATATATACTCACCACTATTTCTATAATTATATTTCTTTAGTTTTAGCTCTAAAAAACTATTTTTATCTGGATAACGAAGTAAAGAATGTGTTTGTGTACAAATTAATTGAAATAATCTCTTGGAATATCTCTGTTAAATGCGGATGATAGTCATGAAAAACCAGTGATTTATGATATGGCTAAATGAGTTGCTGTTCAACGTCACAGCAAGTATCAGTGACCTTATTATGATGTTTTTTTGGAAAATTTTAGAATGGTATATATTTCGTGGATCATCAAATAATAAGAAATTGTAGTTCTATTGGTGTAATTATCCGGGTTAGTGAAAACGTGCTTTTGTTTGCAATTTTACACAACGTTAATATACTCATCCATGTATTTGCAGCGCCCGTCATTTTATATTTGCTGTTGGATTTTCTTTATTACAGATACACGTTGTGTTTATAAATATATGAAGGTTCTGTATACTGGTAAGGTGGGTGGGTTTCAGTAGCGATTTACTTGCGTTTTTACATACTTTATGTCCTACTCCTAAGTTTTCTTTGTAATTAATTTCATTTGATCTGATTGTGGTGAAACGCTTATAATACTTTGAATGAATTTTCACACTTGTGCAGATTATTTTTCATCTTTAGCTTAGTACATGGTTTAGGACTAAATTAAATCTTCTAAGCTGGTTGGACCTCGTCAAATTTTATTGGTATTACGGCCGAAAACATCGTCAACAGCGAGGGTATCTAGCCGATATTTCAATACATTCTGATCAATATAGATTAATTTTTTCTGTGTATTACCTTAAGACATTAACTACGTCTACTTGATTTGTTATATAGCTTAAATCTAATAAACTGATAAACTGTTCTGTTCTTACTTGATATTAATTCCACGAGTTTTGTCTTCACGTTGTCATTCAACACGTAAAGAAACAGTTCACCTAAGTGTTTCATGTATATTTCTACATATACATTGGTGCTAACTACAACTATCAATGTTTCATGTACTGTGTAAAATACTCATAATTAGTTTTTGTATTTATTTCACATTCAAATAAGAATGAATAATTTGAAGACTTATAGAAGACAATAAACCAATTAATTTGCACTGATGCCTTAAAATATGAGACTATCCTTTTAAGATATGATACTATCCTTTTAAGATATGAGACTATCCTTTTAAGATATGAGACTATCCTTTTAAGATATGAGACTATCCTTTTAAGATATGGGACTATCCTTTAAGATATGAGACTATCCTTTTAAGATATGAGACTATCCTTTAAGATACGAGACTATCCTTTTAAGATATGAGACTATCCTTTAAGATATGAGACTATCCTTTATCTTCCAACTTGCACGAATCTCATTATACTTTACTGATGTTTCAATACAGTGTATTTAACACGATGTTTCAACTGACATATAATTGTAGATTACATTTGCGTTATATTTGTTCATCACTTCAACTACTTCTCCCGTTATAAATTGCTGTAATTAGCTCCATATACGAACATACATCAGTAACTAGCGATCTCAAATTGTCTTCATCAAAGTAAAAACATTATTTCAAGTTATGTACAGTTAATTGGAAAGAAAAAAAATCATAACTAAAATTGGAATGTTATAAGAATCAGATTCTGTACTTTACTGAGCACTTTCTCTGAATTCCTTGTGACTCGACAGACCCAAATGTTATAGAGGAATTACTTAAGAACTGTTATTCTTGGTGCTGCTTCTAGTAGGCAATATATTTTAACCACCACTTACATAGATTGCCTGCCAGGAAGTAAACTTCTATTGCAAATATAAATTGACAAATTGTTTTTTTCTGATGTTCATAAACTTACGTGCACCTGTTTTAAATTATTTTGATAGCGATATAACACTTGGAAACAAGACAGTCACTTTCCAATTGTTTGACTGACAATGATATATGTATGGTATGAAAATGACGTTATATGTCACGAGGAGGCTGCCTCAGTTCGTAATGATAATGATTTTTTTTATCCCATTTAATGAAATTGGCCAAGTCTTTTTCTCTCTCTCTTTCTTTTTCTGCGTTTATTTGGTACGAGAGGCAATTAGTGAAATAATTTTTTATTGTTTGTTGCGCTGGATAAAAAAAAAGAAGAGAGTAACATATGTTATATGTAAATGTATGTAATGTAGCATCTACCGAGATAATGCTATAAAGTAGTTCCGGGGAGTATGTAGTAATACAACACAACTCACATCTTTCTTCTGAACTTATATGAATACAGTTTAGACCTTTGTACAACACACCATAACTAAAAACTGAATTAAATAGTTGTTAGATAATTTTGTATGTGTTCCCATATATGTGATTATTTTATAAAAGCAAAAAAAGCTAAAAATATACATTTTCATCACTTTATTCTCTTCCCCCCCTCCCCATTAAATGACGCTTACTATGGAAAAGTCACTTTGTGCATAACTGTCATTCTCTGAATTATAGAGTCCCCTGTATAGATAGAAAGATTGGCGAATTAAAAGCTAGATCAAGTTTAACTCCTCAACATTGGTATTCGTAAGAGTTATGGATTACATTCCAGTTAAACCAAACACACACATTCTACTACTAGTTTAGGTATTTAAACTTTTGTAACATTGGTATTCGTAGGAATTAAGTATTACATTCCAGTTAAACCAAACACACACATTCTACTACTAGTTTGAGTATTTAAACTTTTGGAACATTGGTATTTGTAGGAATTAAGTATTACATTCCAGTTAAACCAAACACACACATTCTACTACTAGTTTGATTATTTAAACTTTTGGAACATTGGTATTTGTAGGAATTAAGTATTATATTCCAATTAAACCAAACACACACATTTTACTACTAGTTGACGTATCCAAACTATCGACATGCTTTTATTTTGTTTTGTTTTAGTTTAAAAGTCTACGCTATACCTCCCTCTATATATATAATCAAAAATATCTTTGCATAATAAAAGCATTTTGTACACTGGTTTTTTGTTATTTTAAATGACTTGGGATAAGTCTACTATAATTGAATAGCACAGCGTCTAGTGTCTTATTAATTAAGATTACCTATCATAAGCGCCAATTACCATTTACTTAAAACCTGCTAGTAATCTGCATTCCACTGGTAAAATAGTTTTCTATGAGTGAATTAGAAAATAGTTTAGTCAACCAATACAGCTTTATGATGTGTGGTTTCGGTTTGTTTTTCCTATCAACCGTTCGATACAAGTTGACATCAGTTCTCTTTTATAAAGCTTGTAGGTGTTTTAGCAAGCAGTGTATGTTATTTTCTTCATTCAACGATGTATTACGACAGCTTACATATAGTACGAACTGTTCTTGTTAGTTTTATGGAATACACCATTCTTCAATAATATTGTGCTAGTATCTTTAAACTGAGATCATAAAATAATTATTTACCACCTATGATCGTTTTCACTTATAATACTAGATATTTCGTCTACATAGTACTTAAACACTTTTATCAATAATGTTAACGAAACTAGCATTAAATAAATAATGTACATGGTGTAATCTAATAGTTGACGTCAGGTTTGGTAAATCCGAGGATTTACGGTTCTCTTCCCGTTGCTGAACAAACTCTCTCTTCTTTTTGAGGCCTTGACTGCACTATAATAATGACGTCACATACCACTTTTCAGTCAATTAAGAGAAAGTCTAAGAGTTGGCAGTAGATACTTTAACTAGCTGCTTTCCCACTTGTCTGTCAGTTCAAAATTATGGACGGCCATGTTAAGAATTTAACCGTTTTGTATCATTGTTGATAATTTAAAAACTAGAAATTTGCTTTATACATAACACCTGTTTCCTGTCCCTTGAAAGGCACGCTACCATTACACGCAAAACATAATGCAGTCCTCCATAAAAACATCCACTGATCAATAAATGGCTATTAAACGGTTATAATAATTTCGGATATTAATTACTACGATACACATTACAGTAACTTTCGGTTTACGTAGCAGGAAGGTACAGAAAAATTAATGTTTATGAAGATTTAAAGATTATAAATAAATTATATGAATAAGAAAGCAATAATCACAGTTATGCACCTCTTTCACTTTACAAGTCTCTAGATTCTCAGCTTAGCACTTCTAACATTTATATATATAGATATGTCTGTAGATTGTCAGCTAAGTACTTTTAGCAGTTATATATATATATGTCTGTAGATTTTCAGCTAAGTACTTTTAGCAGTTATATATATAT
>NW_013665839.1:551402-554849 GCF_000517525.1 Limulus polyphemus | reverse complement strand
AGCTAAATACGTTTAGCAGTTACATATATGTGTGTGTTTATAGATTCTCAGCTAAATACGTTTAGCAGTTATATATATATGTGTGTGTGTGTGTTGCGCGTTTTAGATTCTCAGCTAAGTACTTTTAGCAGTTCTATATATATAGATTCGTTATTTGCATCACAAATTAGCTGCATGATTGGTGGATTTTTGTTATATTTGCAGGAATACATAATGATCATAGAAAAGGATTTAACAATAACATCTCTTCAGTGAATATCAGAAAAGAATTACAAAAAAAAAGTCTAAATCATACTTAAAAATCGTAGCTTGTCATACGTCACTATTTTTTCTATATTTGCTATTGCTACTGTTCCTGTTAGTTTTATGGAAGACTTGATTATACTATAAGGTTAATTATACCATTTAATGAATTCTTTTTGATAAAGAGAGAGAGAGAGAGAGAGAGTTCTGTATGTTTCACTCGCTGTCACATAATTAGCATACTTATAAAATACCAGCTCCTAAAAAATGTAGTTTCCTTACACTTAATCAGCCATTTTGTATCTATATTATATGCTTATTTAACAAATTAGGCTTGTTAGGACGTTTCATCTGATCATTTTAACTCTCAGAGTAGGTTCCAAGGTTTTAAGACACAGAATTAAAGATGTATATAGACTGGTTTTAACCGTACTTGGTCTGTCATATTGCAGTGTCAAGAAAGCTGAGCATGTATATGACAGCCAGTAGATGTTTACTTTGACGACTATTATTAGTCAAAATTCATATTTACTGAGTAGTCTTTAACCCTAGAAAGTCAGACAAGTAATGTTCTCAAACCAAAAATAAACAAAGCTTGTATTTTCGAACTTTAGACCGTGGTTGCCTTTTGAGGTGTTAATGCCTGTTTATGAGCTTATTTATCATATTTCCCCATTAATTGTACTTTACACCTAATTAGTACTAAGTTCTTTAAATGAAATACCATTACTATAAAATGTCTGCTTGACAGATCTGTGATGTCTGTATCTATATTTCTTAACGACACAGATTTGTGTGATGACTTCGTTGAATATATTACATATTTGTCATTTCTTGGCTTTAGTTCTGACCCTCACTTATTATAATCGCTCTTAACGCTACTGAATTCGTTAGTGAAGTCTTACTTGCTCGTTCTACCTTTACATAGGAACGGAACATATAGTTGAATCATATAACAAAAGTGATATTGAAGGCCTTCAAGTAGGTGAACAACATAAGAGCAACTGTGTCCCGCCAAACTCAATGGCGGTTTCTCCTGTCAAAAGTAATGACGATGTTTCCCGCCAAAGGAGATGACAAAAAATCATTACAAATGGTCATTTTTTTATGACATGTACCAGAAAGAATGGGGCGAGAAACAGTATTTATAGGAGGAGATGACTAACGTATGTATCTTTTTTTTTTAAAGATACTTACACAAATATTTTCAATCACAAAGCGAAATGCGAGTACAGGGCCTGTTCTTGACAGAGACTCGTCTTAACTAGCTTCACTTGTATATGTAATTACACAGAATGAAAGTGTCTAAATTGCATATTGAAGATCTCTGTAGATAACAATGTGTAGCGAAATTAAATTCGTTGAAAAAAAATATTTTTTAGGCCCACGTGTAATCAACTTTCTAATACAAAAGTTGACAAAGTTGTATAGGAAAAATAATTTCAATTCTTTCTCGCAACTTGACGAGCTTTAATTTGAATGACCCCCAACGTGGCCTGGCCTAACCCGAATGAATTTCTTATTGCACGACGCGCGTGCGATAGCGCGCTTTGTTGAAATGCCGTCAGCTGTTAGTGACTCAAAAAGGGTTAAACAGGTTGTTTTGGTATAAATAAAAAAGCAAGAAAACGCATTACCATGTCGGATGGGAAAATAAACTGACAGCTAGAATACAAAAGCAAGTAGATTACAATGATACAAAAGGTGTGTGAAAAAAAAGTGAGTTTGGTATAAAATCTAATTTAAATGAAATACTAATAGTGCACAAGTGGTAAAAACTAATCAGAAAATGTATAACGGTGATAAAATGTAGAAAACAGATTGACAAAAATCGTTTACGATATTGAATAACTACAGCTAAAATAATATATATTTTTGTCTTAACCTGTTTGAAAAAGCGTCATATTAGGCTTGAATTTGTTACAAAATGTAACATATATGTGACACGTTAGTAGAAAGGCAAGACTGGATATTTTATTCTGTAAGATTAACATGACATTTACATCATTTCTTCTTCTCGAACGATTTTATAAACAAACTGTGTTACAGTCTAAACATATCTTCTTGATATTAGAAACTTAATGAAAATTAAATCAACGTAACTGGTTATTTACACTCTTTGAATTGTGGTATAGAGTCTGAAACGTAAGTTTAAAATGACCGAAACCATTATTTTCAGATGTCGTATGGTTTTATTAGCTACCTAAATAACACAGCTTTCATTAAAAGTAGAGCAATAGATAAAATATGTTAATTTGCTTGAACGGCTTCTCTGTTGTTAGCAGGAATAACCTAACGGAAAGTTTGTGGCAACTTTATCATTCATAGTTATCGTTTAACTTCTCGACTTTAGTCAGTGATACTTTAAAATTATTGTTTTGTTTTCGTCTTGAAATTTACAATGCGTATTTTTTTTTTCAATTGACGTTTGATATATATATATATAATGGATTAAAGACTAGTTTTGGTAGTGCGGAAATTTTCTTTGACTTTCTTTAATGATAAATTAACAATTTATAAACGTATTTAAGTATGTGATTCAATTATGCTCATGTATAGCCATTGAGGATTCCCCTAATGTTAAACTCCATTTTTCCAAAATTAGATCAGGACAGGAGTAGCTCCTAGTACAAATTCTGTAGTACCCTGTAAACATATTTTTTTAAATATATTTTTACGCTACAGATGTGTAAAGTTTGTTTGTTTGTTTTTTGGATTTCGTGCAAAGCTACACGAGGGCTATCTGCGCTAGCCGTCCCTAATTTAGCAGTGTAAGACTAGAGGGATGGCAGCTAGTCCTAACCACCCACCACCAACTCTTGGGCTACTCTTTTACCAACGAATAGTGGGATTGACCGTTACGTTATAACACCCCCACGGCTGAAAGGGCGAGCATGTTTGGTGGGACGGGGATTCGAACTCGCGACCCTCAGATTGCGAGTCGAGCGCACTAACCACCTGGCCATGCCGGGCCGATGTGTAAAGAGAGAGAAGTGTGATTTGCCAGTACGCATTCTAGTTTACTTTAAGCTTTCGAACTTATTTCATTTCTTACAAAATCTTAGGTCTCAGAATATTGCTTTTCATGGGCATTACTTATGGCATAGATCGCATGCGATTAGTTTATATATATATATATATATATATATATACTAGAACTAAGTTAGTATTAGTGTAATTATATAGATAGTAGCGACTGTATAA
>NW_013665839.1:540578-551381 GCF_000517525.1 Limulus polyphemus | reverse complement strand
ATATATATATATATATATATATATACAGAACAAAGTTTTGATTGAGATTTATATGATGTAGCGCTGTATAACTGGTAGTGTCCAGAGACAGTTCGTTGTTCGAAAGCTCTGGATTTTATGGATTTTATCTGTCGTAGTTGAATAATACGTTGCTTCTTTCCACAGATTTAATTAAATAATACAGGACTGTCACTGAGATTTAATAGCGTTCTACATTTTGTGTTTCAAACGTTTATGTAAATTAGAATCCGATTCATCTCTCTGCGGGAGCGTATGAATGCAGTAAAGTAGTATCTATAATGATGATTACCATTTTTAAGAGTAGTTTATTTTTTTTATACTAACTTTTGCAAAATTCTAGAGTTAAAATTACGTTAAACAAACAGTTCACTTGGGCATAGTTTTTTTCAATTTCGCCCAAAGATACACGAGGGCTTTCTGTGTTAGTCGTCGCCTAATTTAGCAGCGAAATATTAATTGGAAGGCAGCTGGTCAACATCATCCACCGCAAATTCTTGGACTACTCTTTTTTTTTACCAACGAATAGTGGAATTAACCGTCACGTTATAACGCCCTCACATGATTTGAACCCGCGACACTAAGATTAGGAGTGGAGCACTTTAACCATTAAGCCATGCAAGGCGTTGGTTGGATATGAAAAGTATCTCCAACTGTAGTTTCCAAGCTTGATATTTTTGTAGTTTCACGAAAGGAAGAGGCTTACACTGGGATGATAAATAATCAAAATTGATTAAGCCTGACAAATCTACCCTGTGATGTAGCACAAATTGTTAATCAATATCTAAAGATTACTCTCATAAGTTTCGTACACGCTCTAGTTTGTTATTGTAATTCTAAACAAAGTTTCAACGTGTTACATAAGTTACACTGAAAAAAGGAAATTAGATGAGTTTGTCTTGTAGCATGTCGCTATATTTAAACAGGTAACGAGCAGTTAAGAGAAGATGGAGGTTTAAACATATTTTATAGAAGCTTTTTTTTTCGAATGCCATCATTAACCCTCGTTAGTGTAGTAGTTGACAATTAGCTGCTAAACGTATGTAGTTAATTAGCATTATGAAACCACAGTGATGAAATATTTAACACATACCATGAAAAACTAAATGTAACGATACTTGTAGTTTTATATTTTTTTAAATCATACTTTTACGGGAGAACAGCCCCAATCGTCATGAAACTAATCTTGCATTGATCCTATGATGTTAAAAATATGCTCAAAGGGATTAGTATATATATCTACTGTCACAGTGACCCGCGTACTGTTAATCCTCTTCAGGCTTGGTCATTACATACTAAACTTTACTAAGCTTTGCCTAAATCAGTTTTTATATCCTAAAGCTAGTTTCATTGTTAACGTATACGGGTAATGGCACCCGCTGTTCGTGGACTGCAAACAATGTACGCACGCACATTTATATAGATATACAAAGTAGGAATTTTAGTTTTAAAAATGATACCTTGAGTGTCCATTGTCAAGTCCTTATGAACAGCTCATTACACATTCAGGAAGATAAATGAAAACAGTCTTTGTTCAGGGATTATTCGACTCATTTTTTATTTAGTTATTAGCCCTTTTTTTGTCCATCTGTTTATAAAGACTAAAAGACATATCTTCAACAAAATAAAAAAATTTATTATGCGAAAACACCATTATATTTAATATTTTAACCTTCAAAGTCACAACGTTGTGGATAGTATGCAGATTATTTTACAGCACAGTTGGATGTTTATCTCCTTTTCCTTGAGTTTATACCCATGAAGATATGCTTTTCTTGACCCTCTTGTGTCTGATAAAGAAATATGTTTTTTGCAAGAAGTGGACTTGGAACGAGTGCTTGAGGCAGATAATTATCTACGTCTGATTAGTACTAATTAATAGGGATGCACGGGTATTAAAATTTGGCCGAATACCGGTTCTGGGTACCCGGTCACTTAACTTCGGTGGGGGCTGGGTGTTAACCGGGACCGGGTTCTCTCCTCGCCCCCCCCAAAAAAAAACACAAAAAAAACATACACAGAAATTAGAATCAAAAACAAAATTGACTTTTATTACATTTAATCGAATAGTCACCAACAGAACATTCAAGTTTTACTTTCAACTTTCAATGCCTAGCCCCAACTTATCAAACCCTAACCCCTATTGTTCTCAAAACCCCCATCTTCCCCAGAAATCCACTTCTCGAGCCATACCTGTTATTAGCCCCTACTGTTCTCTGAATCCCAGACTTTCAGCGGGCGGTCAGTCTTTGTTGCTGAGAACACGTTTTTTTTTTTTAACTAAACCAATTATTGAGTGTAATTTTCAGTACCGCGTTAGTTGTCACAAAGATTAAGGCTTAGATGCCATTTTCAGTTACCCGGATTCGGTTGTTTTTAGCTTCGACACTCGGCCGAAGCCGAGTATTAACAGGCAGTCCAATACCCGGCCAGGTACCCGTGAATCCCTACTAATTAATGATACCAGTGCTTTGGCACTGTTATTATATTTTAAACTTTTTGAAGTAAACATTTGGACTTCAATTTACGACTCATAGAAGTGGATGTCCAACTTGTTAGTTGTATAAAGACCTTTCCTGAAATTTATTACTTTTGGATAAGAAGTCTTCATGGTTGTTAGTGGATCAAGTTAAAACGGTCGTTCATGAACTATAAATTCAATATTATTTGAAACCTGTTAATACGTTTGCTGTATTTATCTATCTATCTATTGTTATTATACTAGCAGAGACTTGCAAAACATTTCCGGCCAAATTAGTATCTTTATCGTAACAGTACTTCTTTAAATTGTGGCGACTTGATCACTGAGCTTTGCATCTCTCTGTCGTAGGCAGACTGTTTGTCGTCGAGTGAATAATTGCGCATGTGCGGTTTTTCTTGGGGAAACATTCTAACTACGCATACTTATGCATCAGGTTCTCGGTCAGAAAGCGTAACGGTCGTACATACAAACTAGCAGAATAAACGTATAGATAGTATACGTAAGGTGAATTAAAGACATGTAAACAACTGAGGTAAATAAAATATCAGTTGTAACACACGTGAAACGAAAAATTGCTCTTCCACATTGTTGGTGATAAGTTGTTTCTCAAATCATACTATCACATGGTGTGGTGTCTTGAAACGTGTAATTTGAAGTTTTAGCTTCTAATAAGTTCATTTGGTGTACGTACTGCTCACAATATATATCCTATCGAAAATATCATAATAACATCGATCATGAAAACAATTCAGATGAAAACAGGATGAAATGATTCAGAAAAATGAGTAGCAGAAAGAGGGGAAGATATTACACAACAATTCCTAGATATAAGATAAGTCTTGGGGATTGTGTTAAAGAATTAAGAAAGGAATTGTAATCTGCCGTGATGCTGCCACATCAGTTTTGTTAAGTTATATTTTACTTAGAACTTAATAAATCTTAAATGTCAGAACAAAACTATTTATGTACCTCGAGTATCAAAATTATCAAACAAAATGTATTAAATCGCAAGCTTAAATTAGTCTGTATTACTTTTTGTTTTCCCCTTAATATGGCCCGGCATGGCCAGGTGGTTAGGGCGCTCGACTCGCAATCTGCGGGTCGCGGGTTCGAATCCCCGTCATACCAAACATGCTCGCCCTCTCAGCCATGGAGGCGTTATAAGTGACAGTCAATCCCACTATTCGTTGGTAAAAGAGTAGCCCAAAGTTGGCGGTGGGTGGTGATGACTAGCTGCCTTCCCACTAGTCTTACACTGGTAAATTAGGAACGGCTAGCGCAGATAGCCCTTGTGTAGCTTTGCGCGAAATTCAAAAACCAAAACAAACCCCTTAATATACAATGCAGCTACTGCGTTAGAAAAATCTGAAAATACATATGAAGTGATTTAAATCGTGTAAATGTAAGAGAATACTTCAAAATTAGGTTTAATTATCTTTTTTTAGAAGGAAACCTAACAAAATGCAGCTATTTGGACCACTGTTTTATATTAGTATTTAACTTTTTAACAAATCGTGTAAATGTAAGAGAATACTTCAAAATTAGGCTTAATTATCTTTTTTTAGAAGGAAACCTAACAAAATGCAGCTATTTGGACCACTGTTTTATATTAGTATTTAACTTTTTAACAAAAAATCTGAGTAGTGTAAGTGAAAATATTTTTAAGTTTTTAGATTCGTTCAATATTTAACCCATGCAAAGATATTATGAATTAAACTTTAGAACCAGTAAAAATCCTGTCCTATCTGTGTTGCATCAACTAGCTCGCTACTAGGACTAACCTTTAACTTGACGATAGTCCGAATGATAGACCTTTTAATTAAAGCTGGCGTTGTGTAAAACACAAGTCTGGTTGATTTGTTAGTACTGCGATAACAAACAGAGAAATATAATTAGAACTGTTAATAGATTATATCTCACTAATTGGGTGTAGTTGTTCGAATAATTGAATCATCGGCCACTTTTCATTATGTAAAATAAGGTAATGATTAAACTTTTAACTGGTTGTCCTATTACCTTTTTCCAGGGGATGCAGTGAGTGTCTGGATATATGAATGACCTTTGGTAGAATTAATAAGGTCATAGATAATAAAAACGTTTCAGATGCAAGTTACATAAACTGTGCTTGCGTGTAGGTGAGGTATTGATTGATAATTAAAAGTGCATAATAGGTAAGTAAAACAGATATGGCATCATTACAAGATTGATTATAAACCATTGTTAATGTAGAGTTTCGATTCTTTATTAATTCTCGGATTTTAATCATTTTAGGAAATTTAATTATGTTGAAAAGGTCATCTCCTCTCCAAGTTGATATGGTTGGAGTGAATTGTTTTAATCATCTACATCTGTATTTATTTGTTTGCTTAATTATTTATAGCAGTCTTGCTCGGAACCAAGCAATTATACGTTATACCCCCCAATCCCCCACCACCAGTGGCATAGCGGTAAGTCTATGGACTCATAATGCTAAAAACCGGGTTTCGATACTCGTGGTTAGCACAGCATAGATACTCCATTGTGTAATTTTGTGTTTAACTACAAACAAAGGAATAAACAAATAGGGATTATAATAATAATCTGTAAGCTTTTAAAAATTCTGTATATTGAGATTAATAAAGAAAAAAATATTTGTTTCGACGCGTAGGTTTATGTTAAGCGTAGGGGCGTCAATTGGGAGGGGCGACAGGGTCAACCACCTTCCTCAAGCTTGGAAGGGAGACCCAAATATTAGTTTCGGTGGGACATTTCTTGTCAGGCTGGATTAACATATGTACACAAATTACCTCATAGTGTAGGGCCCCCAGCTGAATTGGAAGGTCTATGTAAGGTCAGCCTTCTTTGCCGCCTCCTCCCCATACTTTTGTGAAATGATACTCCTAATTAATTGCCTCTTATGCGGTACAGACAAAGCAGTTACTTTATATGATAGTGATTAATTTTATTCTTTATATCAGAAGCTACTTGACACCTTGTATAACAAGATATGTCGCATCTCCAAAAGCACCCCGCATATGTTCAATGAGAGTGAAGCGTGGTGTATGTGCAGACCATTCGGTTGGTATTCTCTTCTTCGATGAATTTGTTTCCCAGGTTAACACGACGTGGGTAAAAGTTATCTTCCATTAATCTGAAGATTAATCATTTAACACTGTGCGATTATCCCTTATAAAAATAATCTGTAACCAATAAAAATGATAATAATGATGACGGGAAGATTTAGGTTAAATGGTTCTTGTACAGTATAGACAAAGCAATTACCTTGCTTGGTGGTGATTTATTTTCTCTTATATATATCAAAAAGTAATATGCTCTCTGGATCATTTTGAAAATGTGTTTACAAATGTATCTGCATTGATTCCTATAAAATGTGGCATTAATGGTACCATTCCGTAGAATGTAATGTTCACGAGTGCATCTCCCTACCAACATCATTCTTCCACCCCTTTCATAAGCGACATTTTTCTGTAAGAAGATCGGACTGGATCTGGTTTCACCTTCTATTTAAATGAAGTTCTGCCTGTTATCTTGTTGCAAGGTGTTGCAAGGTAAAGCATGGCACTTCTGTGAAAAGAATATGGTAGGTTCTTTGACTGTGCTCTTGGAACCATTACATGTTAGCTGTGTTGTTGTTGTTTTTGTTATGGTATAAAGATAAGCAAACAAAGATAAATGACATTTAACACTGTGCTATTACCCCTTATAAAAATAATCTGTAACAAACAAAAATAATAATAATGATGACGGGAAGATTTAGGTTAAATGATTCTTGTACAGTACAGACAAAGCAATTACCTTGCTTGGTGGTGATTTATTTTCTCTTATATATATATATCAAAAAAGTAACATGCTCTCTGGATCATTTTGAAAATGTGTTTACAAATGTATCTGCATTGATAGGGCGTCCAATTGCGACTGCGAACAACTAGTTCAATCTCGGAGCAAGTACCATACAATTGATGCAAACCACAATCGATAAGTAAAGGTCGTTTATGTGCAAATTTTGGTCTGTTTAGTCCACGTGTGAGAGTAGGTATACGTTTAGTTTAAAAGCAGTTTCATATTCTGCTCAGAATACTTTTGGACATTTTCAGACAGTCCATTACAGCAAGCTGTGACTGACGTTTCATTCGACTCATAGCTCTCCAGATGAGAGAAGAAAATGTCTCAGTCGAGTATTAACCATGGTTAAAAAAAATGAGTTGTTTAAACTCTGTGATTCATTTCAAATTGACAATTGAGATAAAGCTGTCTAAGACTAATATATTCAGCATAGGCTGACTGGCAAACACTAGCATTTTAAATTATCAGATGCTTGTTATGCATAACAAAGAACTGGGGTAGAGGGCGATTGTGCGATTTACTCTATTTGTCACTCTGCAATATTACAAATTCTGATTATCTAAGCAGTCTTTCTTAGAGGAATAATGAAATGTTCAACAATAATGAACTAATAAAATGAGGTGATATAAAACGCGTCACTGATTAATGATAAAAATATCAACTAGAAGATAGGTATTAATGCCATGCGAGGTTTTCAAGAAGTTGTAAGCATAGTTTAAAAATAACTTAAGTCAATTTTACTAGTACTTTGTTTATAAAAATATTTGTAAAAATGATTCGTTGAAACTAAATAACTAATTTACCGCAGTCGAATTTCAAGATCGCGGAGATATACAGAGTATACTTTTTTTCATATAATATAAGTAAAATTGCATACATCTGATATTAAGATAGGTCTTTAACGCTTCCAGTTTCGATTAAGAGAAGAATATTAGGAAATGAAATAAAAATGGATTATTTGTGGTTGTGAAAGCCAATAAGATTATGCACCTTCTGAACTAACATGGTGATTTGTGGTTTTGAAAGCCAATAAGATTATGCACCTTCTGAACTAACATGGTGATTTGTGGATGTGAGCTCTAGATAGATAATGCATTTTCTGAATTTCTGTATCACGATGATTTCTGTTTGTGGTAATTTGATTTATATATATTTTCTAAAGAGTTTGAAATACGACGTGAATTTTCTCAAGTGACTATTTATGCGCACGAGCGAGATCAACCGGCTTGTGATATGATATAAAAGCAGCTTTTTAAATGGGAAAAATTTGTTTTACTGACAGAAAAAAACAAACCCATTTTTTTTGTGTAACAGCTCTTATGTAAATTCGATGACGAGGAACCCACTTTGCGACTAATAATACTTGGAGACGGCTTGAATAGGTAATGAAGAAAAACTTTAATATAACAACAAATGTACGACGTTTCGACAAGGTTGATGATGACAAAACCTTGTCGAAACGATGTACATTTGCTGTTATATTAAATATTTTCTTCATTACCCATTCAAGGCCGTCTCTAAGCTCTCATGTAGATTACCTTTGGACTGCTGCAACTGTAACCTAATGACGACCCGTTACTACTGGTTGAAACGTCATTTTGTTGTCAGTAAAACAATTGTTTCCTAATAAAAAGCTACTTATGATACCATGAATTAGTCGTATCTTCAATCAAACTGACTTGTAATATGTGTGTGGTGAATATTTTATTTCCTTCAAGCTTAAATAGACTAAAGGTTATAAAACTATCCAAACTCGATGCATATAAAATTTTGTCGAAATGTTTTAATCAAACTTCGTTTGTCTTACGCTGTTTGTATAGTAAAGAGTATTTTGACTTGAGTGGGATATTTTATTCGAAAAGGTTATGACAACAGATGTTAAAGCACATTTTTGGTTTATACTAGTCAAATGTAAATTCACTATCAACGTTACACACTCGGTTAGTGAAATTGTTTTCGTTAAGCTACTCTGTACGATATATGAAATATCATAAAGATAAAACGCTACAAAGCACCCAGCAGATTCAGAAAATACTACATTTGCGGTTTCTCGTAGATGAAACTACAAAATTTCATAGTATAGCAGTATGCTAATATCCAGCATTTCCATATTAGATTTTTAATTCAGAACAAAAGAAGCAAACGTTATATTTACTGCTGTGAATGGGCGAATGCGTATATATTTCCATAATAAGATTTTTTGTACACAGAAGTCATAACTCAAGTTGCCCACATACTATTATTATTTATATTAGTACCCTAGATCACCAGTTAGTACTTCAAGATTTCATTTTTGGAGTGAAAATAAATTTTTATTTCAGACTAGACATTCGTAGCTCAAGCTATGGATAGTTCAAATGAGAAGTCTGAACTTTCTGATTTCTATTTCAATGTCCACAGTGTTAAGCTCAGAGTGGGCTTAATTCTTTTTCATAATACCAATTTATTGTAGTGCATAATATATATGTTTTCAAATAGGGTTAACTTTCTCTTGATGTGTGATTCATTATATACGACTCTAGGTGGCTTCTAATTTCTGTGTATGTACACATTGTCCTATTCAAAGATAGAGTCGGCATTTAAGGCTGAAGCTTAGTGTATGTATTGATAAACATACTATCAAATCCGCTTAGCGGGGACCTTTTGTTTGAAACATGTTTACTAACTCCACGTTTTCAACTATAGAGTTCTGTTTAACAAATAGGATTTCCGTAGCTTTCAGCTGTAGATCATAATCCACTCTTCTTTGCTGTTAGGGAATAATCATTAGCTGATTTAAGCCTTTTTTCTTTGAAAGTCGCTTTGTTTAGTTTCTTTAAGCTGTATGTTCTTAGAAAAGATTTGTTTAACATTGAATAGCTTCATAAGTTTTTAATAATGTGTAGTGAGAATTGAGAAAAGGGTATTTTAAATTTTGTTCAGTGAAAATGCAATGTGTTGCAATATATTTTGTTTGTCATTTACAAGGGAACTGTCGTAAGGAAAGGTGTGGTAAGACGGCTACCTTAACCAAGAACGAGGTTTTCACCACATAAGATGAATTCCATGTTTTATTGTAAATGTCACTTATAGTTAAAACAAAGATTGGACATAAACGTTTTTTAAATATTCAAACAATTTGCTTCTTGTGACTGGGGTCCGTTTTACCTGCCTTCCAGTGGCACAGTGGTATATCTGCGGACTTATATCACTACAAACCGGGTTTCGATACCCGTAGTGGGCAGAGCACAGATAACCCTTTGTGTAGCTTTGTGCTTAATAACAAACAACAGCAACAACCGTTTTACCTATAAAGTTAGATAAAACAGACCCCAATACGAGGCATAATGGCCCACATCTAACTCATATCTGCAGTTTCAAATAAATAGTGCATTTAACAACTACACTGAAATGTTTATTTAAATCCTCTCAATATGGATAGGGAAGGCCGTTCGCCATGTCCAAGTTGTAGATCATCTAGGAGAATGGCTTAAAAGAACGTAGGTAGTAGCGTGAAGAAATGAAGTGTATTGCGGCGAAAGCTTATGGCAGGGGAGTCGTGTTCTAAGCCACTAATCGTAAAGCAATCGCACGTTATAAAATTAGTGATCTTCATTCGTGTTTTTAAGCCATATTCAGCTGTCTATAATTACTCATTGATTGAGATCAATAAAGTGGAATTTCCGGAAATACTTTTTATAACCATACAAAATTCAAAATGTTGACCTTATATCAAAATTGTTAAAAAACAAAAACTGAAGCCACGATTTGATCATTCGCATTCGCGTCTGTCTCTCCGTACGCCAGTGTGTTTATACACGGGGTTATGTGAAAAAGTTATGTATAATTCACTCTAGATGGAAGCACGTCGTTACTGATGATATTCAGGTGTGACCGTTTTATCGAAGGGAACCGTCTTATCTTATTCTTCCCTACCATTGGTTACTTCGTGATGTTACAGATTTTGAAAGCTAGTAATTTAGAAGGTAAAATATCTTTATATTACATTGTAATTTAACCGGTCGTGGCCTAGTGGTATCGTGCATGAACTGTAAGTTTTAGGATTCATGGTTCGCGTTGCATTGCCGCAAAACGTGTTCCACGCTACGGTGCCGTCAGTGCTGTATAAAAAGGACGTTCAAATCCTACTATTCTATCAGTGTAGAGTAGCCCAAGAGTTGACAGTGAGTGTTGTTATTCTGTAAGAGTAAGTAAGAGTTGACAGTGAGTGTTGTTATTCTGTCAGAGTAGAGTAGCCCAAGAGTTGACAGTGAGTGTTGTTATTCTGTAAGAGTAAGTAAGAGTTGACAGTGAATGTTGTTATTCTGTCAGAGTCGAGTAGCCCAAGAGTTGACAGTGAATGTTGTTATTCTGTAAGAGTCGAGTAAGAGTTGACAGTGAGTGTTGTTATTCTGTAAGAGTAAGTAAGAGTTGACAGTGAGTGTTGTTATTCTGTAAGAGTCGAGTAAGAGTTGACAGTG
>NW_013665839.1:529970-540051 GCF_000517525.1 Limulus polyphemus | reverse complement strand
AGTGTATCTACAACTCTAAAGGACGATATATTTGTAACGTTGTAAGTCCGTAACTTAGCGCTGTCTCACCCGGAGATCCGTAGTTGTAACCATACTTTGATTACACAAAAACGTAAGTAGGGAACAATACAGTGTATCTACAACTCTAAAGGACGATATATTTGTAACGTTGTAAGTCCGTAACTTAGCGCTGTCCCACCCGGAGATCCGTAGTTGTAACCATACTTTGATTACACAAAAACGTAAGTAGGGAACAATACAGTGTATCTACAACTCTAAAGGACGATATATTTGTAACGTTGTAAATTGGTGATAAAGTAAAGCAGCTAAGTTGTTGCTTTGTATCGTTCGTGTGTTATTTTTCCAGATAAATAACTAATGTTTGGTGATAAAGTAAAGCAGCTAAGTTGTTGCTTTGTATCGTTCGTGTGTTATTTTTCCAGATAAATAACTAATGTTTGGTGATAAAGTAAAGCAGCTAAGTTGTTGCTTTGTATCGTTCGTGTGCTGATACAAGAATAGTTGGTTGTTTATTTTTTCAATCTTATTAGTAGCAGTCTTTCTTGCCTCCTTCAAACTAGGTCGTATTTTTATAAACTAATAAAAAACTTTCGAAATACCAACATCACCTTTTACTTTCTTTGCATCTATTCTTTTAAGTGCAATCTGCGAATATTTTGACATTCTTTCAAACATTTTTAAGTTAATAAAACTGCATTTTTCAAAATTATAATATTTAAAAGGCAAACTAGTAATAGAACCGAGCTCCAAATATTCTAGCGCTATTTTATTTCTGATCTCGTATCAAGCAACTGTTTTTTAATTCAAAATTAGGAAAATCACATTAAAAATCACTAACCAACCAACATGTTTTCGTTTATTATATATGTATATATACAAGATGAAGACGTGATTATACGAGATTACTAGATAATCCACTGCCATGTTTAGGTAGAGTTTGGGTATAAGACGTGATTATACGAGATTACTAGATAATCCACTGCCATGTTTAGGTAGAGTTTGGGTATAAGACGTGATTATACGAGATTACTAGATAATCCACTGCCATGTTTAGGTAGAGTTTGGGTATTAAAGAGGCTACCTTGTCATTTCTTTGAAGAGACGTTTGGTTACTAAAGCTCCAGTGCTTAGGTAGAGTTTGGGTATTAAAGAGGCTACCTTGTCATTTCTTTGAATAGACGTTTGGTTACTAAAGCTCCAGTGCTTAGGTAGAGTTTGGGTATTAAAGAGGCTACCTTGTCATTTCTTTGAACAGACGTTTGGTTACTAAAGCTCCAGTGCTTAGGTAGGGTTTGGGTATTAAAGAGGCTACCTTGTCATTTCTTTGAAGAGACGTTTGGTTACTAAAGCTCCAGTGCTTGGAAATCTTTGACTGATGCAGTGTTCCACAATGATGAGACAGCTCCTCCCTTTCTCTTTCCACCCTTCTGCTTCCCCTTTCTGCGCGCGCTAAGCACATCTTTGTCAACCATCATCTAACCAGGTGGGCACGTCTGTTTACGACATCGACGAACGAGCCTTACGGTGATTGGCAGGTGTCCTATACAGATAAAATACAGTTCGGTAGCTTTAAGCTGGGCTTCTACGGTTACCTAGACAACCATTAATCTGGATGCTTCGTCTTTGGTTGGTCAGAGTGATCAATAAAAGGCCGTTGCATCCGCGCACTCCGAGCAGAATTTCTTCAGCCCTACAACGATGACAATGGTAAAACTTCTCCTCTCCGAGATCTTCGAGTTCACGTTCTGGGGCACAAGCCGCAATTCACACGAGCTGAAATGCACGTGCGTTTCATCAAATATTATAAGCCAACTACCAAGTCATCCGTCTGAGATCGTTGTTTCCCAGTAGATTCAAGCTCGAAGTCGTAAAAGCCCAACTATCATCATTAGATCTAGGTAAGTTTCTTGTAACCATTCATTTCGAACTCCAGTTACTATGTTATTTTCATTATCATTTATGTAAGCTTGCCTATAAACTGAATAGTTCACATTTTCTACGTATATTTTATTAACAGTGAAGAAGTAATCATAGAAAATGCTTTGATCACTAATAAATCAGTTCAATTTCAAATATTCAGTTTTATAAAGTTAGAGCATTGAAAACCTCTGAGTAAAAGAATCACATATTTAGTTCTTTTGTTTTAATTTGGTGTTGACATTTTCATGATTAGAAATAGCACAGAGAAAATCATTCAATGACGAGGAACCCACTTTGGGACTAATAATGGTTGGAGACGGCTTGAATGGGTAATGAAGAAAAACTTTATTATAAGTTTAACATAACAGCAAATGTACAACGTTTCGACAAGGTGTTGTCATCATCAGGTACCTTTGTACATTTGCTGTTATGTTAAACTTATATTACAGTTTTGTTTCATTACCCATTCAAGCCGTCTCCAATCATTATTAGTAAGGTTATCACATACATATATCTGTACGTTCTGACGTCAGTTTGAATCTATTTCATCATAGTAACTTGGATTAATAAAATAACAAGCATAGATAAAAGGATAAAACAATGTTTCTGTTAAATGTTATCCCTATGTTATTCAAGCCATCATTAAAGTTTTGAAACGTCAGTGTAGGGACTCTGACGATAGGAAATCGTTACAGTTTGCTTATGCATAGTTTAAAATATTTAAATAGTGGCTCTATTAAAACAAAAAAAAACTAGTTGCAGGTCATCACAAAAAAACTGTATTTTTTATGTCGTAAAAATTTGGAAATGACAATAACAGAATTGTTGGGATTAAACTTTAATTTTAGGATAATATATCCTTTCGTGTGTACTTCTTTTATTTCTGTTAAATCTCTCGTCATCCGGCAATGCTTGACGAACGAGGATCGAATAAAAAATCCACAAAAGGTTCATTTCACAGGTTAATATTCCAGGTTAGAAGATGAAGAAGGTTTAACACTTGAGTATTTTACAATATTAAAAACGGAAGCTTCACAACGAATTAGGATTGATCATTAACAGTTTCGTTTTGAGTTTACTTACTGATTAAATATTATTTTATTACATGCAACAGCTTTTACAGAAAGGAAAAATATTTTAGCACAAGTACGACGTTTCGATCACTGATACGATCATTCTTAAGTACGAAGTTCTTACGTCACTTAGAAACATTATTTAATAACAAATAAATCACTTTCTTTTATTCATTGATACTGAGCGTCTGAGTTATTGAATAACTTTCAGTATTAAAATTTATTACGAAGTTAGATTTTCCCTGTATTATATTTACTTAAAGTTCTCAAGTTCAGTACTTAATATTAAGTATTCCAAATAAAAAGGTACATACTTCTGAGAACGAAATAAATAATTGAAAGAAATGTAAGAACTTAATCCTCAAATTACCAATTTGTTTTTGTACCGTTCACTACCAATAGGGATCTATATATTCAGTAATTTTGTTGTTGTTTTTTGCCTGCTAAAGCATTAAGTATAAAGAACTGGCCAAAATAAGGGGTTAACTCTCTCGTTTTCTATATAAAATACATGATATATCTCAGAAGTAATTAGTGGTTTGTTTTTTGTTAAGCGCAAAGCTACACAGTGAGCTATCTGTGCTGTGTCCACTATGGGTATAGAAACCCGGTTTCTAGTATTGTAAGTTTCAGACTTACTGCTGAGAATAATGGTATGAACTGGAATGTCGATAGTATTGTTATTTAACTTTTTATGAATCAAATGTTATTACAGATCTCATAACCAACAAATTAGTGGACTCGCAAATAATTTGGTGCATACATAGTAATGGTAAGATTAAAGTAGAACACTCTTTATAGGAGAAACATTTTAACATTTGAGCTTTATATAGACACTCTTGTACGGTATTCTGGTTATAACTTCCAAATAAAATTGTGAAAGATCAGAACACAAAAAGTACGTTAAAATCTTGAAAGTAAACATTTACGCTTCTTTAACTTGCAATTCACACACTTCCCATCGCTGAAACCACACCATTTGAGATTATAAACATAAGGTTGTAATATAGCTTATTATTTTCAAGCTAGTAAAATATTTGGGTATTACATGAATGTAAAGCAGAATTTTTTTTTGTTCATTATTGACTATTTTTGTTCATTTCTGCTACATGTTACACCTACCGTGTTTTGGGAGTTATAGATATACAGTATTGTTATTCACTTAAGTTTTTCTTTTTGGGTGAGTAATCGTAGTATGGTTACAAATATATCGTCCTTTAGAGTTGTAGATACACTGTATTGTTCCCTACTTACGTTTTTGTGTAATCAAAGTATGGTTACAACTACGGGTCTCCCGGTGGGACAGCGCTAAGTTACGGACGCCCAAAAGTTGACAGTGAGTGTTGTTATTCTGTCAGAGTAGAGTAGTCCAAGAGTTGACAGTGTGTGTTGTTATTCTGTCAGAGTAGAGTAGTCCAAGAGTTGACAGTGAGTGTTGTTATTCTGTCAGAGTCGAGTAGCCCAAGAGTTGACAGTGAGTGTTGTTATTCTGTCAGTTTTGTTTTGAATTTCGCGCAAAGCTACACGAGGGCTATCTGCGCTAGCCGTCCCTAATTTAGCAGTGTAAGACTAGAAGCTAGTCCTCACCACCCACCACCATATCTTGGGCTACTCTTTTACCAACGAATAATGGGATTGACCGTCACATAATAACGCCCCCACGGCTGAAAGGGCGAGCATGTTTGGTGGGACGGGGATTCGAACCCGCGACCCGCATATTGCGAGTCGAGCTCCCTAACCACCTGTGTGTTATTACGTTTTTAGATTTTAATGCTGCATAAAGTTATCTGTACAAATTTCACTCAAGAAACTAATTTATCATTACACGGTATTCATTCGAATCCTCACAAATGCGAGTATTAGTGAACATTTCAAGCCCTTTTCCCACTTCAAAATGATAGATTAAGATATTTGTTTGTGTTCTGTGTGTTTATGTTTAAAGGGTAAGTATGACAGTATAGATTCTAGTACGTCTGTGTTTGTGCCTGTCTGTCCGCCAAAATAAATTTTAAGAAAGTACGTACAAATTATTTATACAACAGACTCTTGAAAACAGAAAAACAAAACGGTTTATTTAGTCCCAAGCTTTCGGACTTATTGAAATGCCTTCCTCATGTGTTAGAAAGTATAAAAGACAACGCATAACCGTATAAACGTTGTTTCTTTTATATCTTGTAACCACTGACGAAGGACTCTCCAAATAAGGGTTGTATGAACCCATTTGCAACATAAATTTTGGAGAGTGTGGATGTATGTTGAATGTGCCTAACTGTTATTAGGTCAGATTGGAAAATTAAGTTCAGAGGTCAGTGTTACTAGTTTCTGACGTAAGACAACAGTATAAGAATTTTTTGATCTACGGGGCATTTTGATAGTTTTGACTCAAAACTAAGTTGGTTATTTGATTCAAAAACTTCTTTGACTCGAAAAATTTTGATATACTGAAAATCTAATATTCATAAAAGTACAAGGTGTAATATAAGTTTTAATTACTAGTCGAAAAAGAAACATCAATTTGTAATGTTTTAGCTGTAATTACACAAAAATTAAAGTGAATCCTTTATTTCATTCTGAGTCAAATAATGTGCATCAAAATGTATTTATGTCGTGATCTTAAAAGATAGACGCGCAGATTGGAATTTCTAACTCAACATTTAAAGTTGAATATATTAATGTACACATACGCAGTGTAGAGAAAATTGGATACCAAGCTTGTATTTTTAAGTTACACTTTCGGAAAACGCGTTATTTTAAATTCCCTCCATGGTTATAAAGAGAAAGCTTTCGGAAAGAAAACTGCAGCTTTAAAATGCTTGTTTGTAGCTTACGTGGAAATAAAACATGAGATGATGCTATAAAGAGATGGCGTTTTATAAATCATACTTGTTTACACACACACCTCTCAAAACTAGTTTCTGTTTAAACTGACATTTCTTCATATATAACTTAGTATTAGAAGTAACATTTAGTAGCTTGGTCTAATTCAAGGAAAGTGTTGTTTATGTATCGTATAATTTTACTTTTCCCCCCTGGTATTAGTGTACAGAATAATCGCACCTGGTTGACTCGTACATTTTTTTTTTTATTGTAAAAAATTCCGTTTTTTTTTGTATCCAACTCTTCCTACTGTTGTTTTGTTTTTATTTTTGAATTTCGCGCAAAGCTACACGAGGGCTATCTGCGCTAGCCGTCCCTAATTTAGCAGTGTAAGACTACAGGGAAGGCACCACCCACCGTCAACTCTTGGGCTACTCTTTTACCAACGAATAGTAGGAATGACCGTAACATTATAAAGCCCCCACGGCTGAAAGGGCGAGCATGTTTGGTGTGACAGGGATTCGAACCCGCGACCCTCAGATTGCGAGTCGAGTGCCTTAACCACCTGGCCATGCCAGGCCCCTCTTCATATCAAGATATATGACAAGTTCTACCTTTGGCCATCCTTCTTATTTATTTCAAGGAGAACCATTTAAAAAACTTTAATGTAACTAATTTTGCTTTTATTTTCAGATAATTTGGAATAAAAGAAATGTGATTCGTGAGATTATGCATTTTATGCTCAATAGTTTGAGAGTGATAACAACCATTAAAACAGAAGTTAAAACATTAGCCTATACTTGCTATATTACTAGATGTTAATTATTCAAGTTTAAAGTTATCAAACTATTATATGCATTTCATATAGCGTTCTTTTTATATTTCTCGATTTAACATGAATTTTAAGACGATATAATCAGAGGAAAACCAAAATGAACTTAGTCTAAGGGTCTTGTAAAATTCATGTCAAAAATTTAATAAGTTTATATATATATAGTCAAAGTTTCTCGAAATGACAGCGAATGGTTTTGAGAGTCTAAATAAACTTCGCTATTTTGCAGAGTTGATAAATACCACCTATTGAATATTAAAGACTGTAACTCTTAATAACATAATTAAGTTTTTAATCATCATTGAAAAACCTTAGCGTTATATTTTAATACACTTGTATAAGATTAACACACACACACACATATATATATAAATTTATAGAAATATTTATTTTTTTCTGAGTTTAAGAAAATAAATCCCACGTATCATCAGTATGTATATACATATATACAGCTTGAGGTGGGAAAATAGCTATATAAGCTATTCACAAGTTCTGAAATTTGGGTAAGTGAAATTACATCTCACTACTGGAGAACGTGGGTGAGGATCTATCTAGAAGCTGGTCGCTTGAACGTTTGATCAATGGTGGACAACACGTGCATGATGCTGGATACCTACAGCATTTCGATTGGCCTGGCCACCGAAGAGTGTGGTAATACATTGACCTTCAAGCCAGTGATTTGTGACGTGGGCAGAAGGAATAAGAGCCACATTTTGCTGAAAAAAACAAAAAACACCCTTGTCTGGTAAGCTTGTCTTGTCGTAGACAGGAAGAAGGCTTTGTTCTAGAACTCTGATGTATCAGTGTCTCATCACCCTCAGTAAACGTACAGCAGTCCGAATGGTTGGTTCCTCACTCCATAACACAAATACTGACATATTTTGTCGTGACTTGCAGACGATTCAACGACAGTCCCTGGGAGGATAGTTGCCATGCTCATGTACGAGACTCGTCAAATATGGACTCGCCAGAAAAAAAAATAGTGTTTCATAATACAAGAGCGTGTGATCGCATCTGTGCCCGCTGACGTTGACTGACGATATTGCCTAAAACAAATAGTGGATTTCATCTAGCTAATTTACCATTGTAGCCTATGCTATAAAGATAACTTCCGATGGAATTAGGGCACACCTGCACTTGTTCTGCAACAGTAACGACCATTTGACATAAGTCATTCTCCTCAAAGCACGTTGGTTTGGGGCGTCCAGGCGGTGAAAAAATATGACTGAAAATGCATTATTACACTATTTTCTTTAGACATAAATATTGCAGTTGTGTTCTGGCGATTTATCGCTTACTTTGACTGCCGCCTAACTATGTAACCCCCTGAAAACATGTTTAGCTACCAGAATCGTTTTGTTTATGTCATGGCTTTTTTATATTGTGGGGGTCTCACGAACTTATATTCCCCTATATTTATGCATTGATGTTATTTATATATAATATAATAATGATGGTCGATTTGTATTCTTGGAGGGAGGTGGCCTGTTTACTACGTATATTGGGAATAAATATTACATTGTTTCTGAAAACTATCGAGTGATAGAATACTTAGAAACGCCATCTCGAAACTTTCAACATGTAATTAGTAGAATTCTTGTTCCTTAGGTTTTTAAGGCGACATTTAATACGAACTTTATTAAAACATAATGGATCTCCTGCAACTCTAATTTAAAACTGTACGTAAGAGATTATTGAATGATATATTTAGTAGATATTAACTAGATGACAAAGGTTTTCAATAGCCTTTTATTATTTTTTTAGAGCAATAGGTAATCTCTGATGATTGGGTTTAAATCTTTTAATTAGTTTGCACGGCATTAAAGAATCTCTATTGGTTGGCTTTACAGTCTGAAACTAATATGTAATAGTTGTGGTTGTAGTCTCTGATTAACTTTTATAGCAAGAAAAGTCTTGTGGTTGGGATTATGAACTTTGACTAATTTTTTTTTCTGTAAAAAAAAATGTCTGGTTTTCGAGTTGGCATGCTTTAATTGTGACTACGAAGCAATTAAATAATTTTTGTCTTACTAACTGTAGTCAGATAATTATTTACTATTTGTCTTTATATTTTAATCAATGTGAATAGATATGTATGAACGATTTTGTTTGTTTATTTTTTAGAGCAAAGACCCATTATCGGCTTTGTCCACTACGGTGAATCTAACGCCATATTTTAGCGTTGTAAATCTGTAGACTTACCACTGTCTCACCGGGGGATATGTATATAAAAAAAACTGTGGCTACTAATAAATCAGCTAGTTATTGACTTTATATCGTTTACTCAGAGAATTATCTACTGTTCGTGTTAAAACTCCTCAGGTATCCAAAATCACTTCTTTACCTGCCCGAAAATACTCTTAGGGCAACCACCCATGGTACATGAACATGTGTTACAGGTTTGGTCTCGCTAGCTTGTGAGTGTTGGTATGAACACAGATTTAAAAAATGGCATCCCCGTGATCCCGAGGGAGAGGGGGACCAGGAATACAAAATATAATGTTAGATTCGAGTGGTGCAGTTACTCCACAAACCCACTCTAAGATCCCCACCATATCTGATTGACCTACCGGGTGCGTTTTAACCTTCATTGGTATCTCAAATAAATAAGGGTAAGGGGGCTATGTTATATAGGTAAGAACAACCCCCCCAAGTCTGCGTACCAAAGCTGTGAGAGGAGTTCACGAACAAACAAACATATAATGTGAATTATTATATTTACAGTCATTAAAAGTATTTAGTGGTTGGGTTTATAACCTTTGGTTAGTTTGTACAGTAATAAATAATCTGTGTTTGTTGGGTTTATAACATTTAGCTAGTTTGTACAGTATTAAATAATATATGGTTGTTTGGTTTATAACCTTTGGCTAGTTTGTACAGTAAAAATAATCTGTGGTTGTTTGGTTTATAACCTTTGGCTAATTTGTACAGTATTGAATAATCTATGGTTGTTGGGTTTATAACCTTTGGCTAGTTTGTACAATATTAGATAATCTATGGTTGTTGGGTTTATAGCCGTTGATTAGTTTGTACAGTATTAAATAATCTATGGTTGTTAAGTTTATAGTTGTTGATTAGTTGATAGCGTTTTGTTGGTTTTCCAGGTAAGTAACTAATGTCTGGTGATAAAGTAATCAGCTGACGTGTTGCTTTGTATCGTTCGCGTGTTAGTTTTCCAGATAAATAACTAATGTCTGACAATAAAATAAACCAGCTGAGTTCTTGTTTTGTATCGTTCGTGTGTTATTTTTCCAGATAAATAACTAATGTCTGACGATAAAGTAAAGCAGCTGAGTTGTTGCTTTGTATCGTTCGTGTGTTATTTTTCCAGATAAATAACTAATGTGGACTACTCTACTCTGACAGAATAACAACACTCACTGTCAACTCTTGGGCTACTCGACTCTGACAGAATAAC
>NW_013665839.1:524824-528970 GCF_000517525.1 Limulus polyphemus | reverse complement strand
AGTCCTTTAGAGTTTCAGTTACACTGCATTGTTCTCCACATAATTTTCTTTGTTTTTTGGATTGTAACTACAGAACTGTTACAAATGTTGTTGTCCACTTGAGCTTTTTTCGGATTGCAACTAGAGAAGAGCTGATTGAGATGTTGAAGATTGGTAAGATAATTTATCGTGTTGTTACATCGTGTTTTTTTTCGTAATTAATGGTGAGAATGATAGGAGCAGGGAAAGCAAATATAAATTTTGACTGGTACGAGTCATCTTTAGCTAAGACAGCTATGTTCTCCTAATTGGGTGGTTGGCCTTTTTTAAAATGGTTTGCCTTCAGATGTAGTAGATGCAGTTAAGGCAGTTTAAGATAAGGCTTGATAAATATTTGAAAGATAAAGGTTGGCTTTGAGTGTTTTATTTTACAGTTTAGTATAGTGGATGAGACGGTCTAGATAGACCAACAGGTTCCTTGTTGTCCTTAAAATATATGTATGTGTATGTATAATATAATAAGAACTGTACTGTCCCTTATTTTTGCAGATGCGTTACACTGTTGTTCATTTAAGTTATATATTGCTTCCACATACTGTACGTACAGTATAGCTACAATTGTAACATTCGCGTTTATTCTAAATACACTGCATATTACTCACTTAAGCCTCTTTCGGTCGTAGCTGTAGGTTAACTGTATTCATTTCGTCCTTATGTTTACTGTATTGTTTTCATATGAACTGTTTTCCGTAGTATATGATATTGTTACTACAGGCTGTCGTTACGCTGAATAATTCTCCACTTTTTATCTTAGAAGCATTGTTACATATTATTAGTTTTAGTGCCCACACATGCTGTAACCAAACTATGTCGTCGTGAATGCCGTTTATTGAAGTCTCCTTCAGAATGTAACCATAGTTTAGCAGCTTTGACTGCAGTATCACCATGGAGTGTAACTACACTGTAGTCACGTTTACTTATTTTTCTCTTCACTACGAGCTGTAGTTTCATTCAGACTTCACCTACACTGTAACGGTTTTCACTGTAAAGCACGAGGCGTAGCTAAACTCTAAAAGCTCAGAGTGTGATTCTTACATAGAATCTAGTTATACACTATTCATATTCATTGAAGTGTACTTCAGACTGTTTCTATAGTGTAGCAGTTTTCACTATAGTACTCGTACGGGGTTTATTTATGATCAAACCATATTAACTAAAGTTTACTTCAGACTATGGCTAGGCGTGCCTCATTGGTTAGCATGTCGGACTGTGGATCTGAGAGTCCATGGTTCGTGTTTTGATACGCCAAAAAAATTATACATCGTGCACTTTGGGGAAATTGGTGAGTTTTACGAATAACGGTCGATCCCACTATGCGATTAAAGTATCTCAAGAATTGGCGTTGAGTAGCTTGCCTTACGTATCGTCTATTTGTTTATCATTAGGGACGACTTTGTGCGAATACTTAAAACCAACAAGGAAATTTCAGAATATAGTAATAGGGAAATTGTTAGATTGTTAGTAGTTAAGTACAAAGCTACAACAATGAGCTTTCTGTGCTCTGCCTACCACGGGTATCGAAACCTGGTTTCTAGCGCTAAAATTCCGCAGACATATCGCTGTGCCATTGGGGTGCCGTAGTATAGCAGTTTTAGGTCCGATTCGTGCCCTAACCATTTTTACTACAATGTCTATCTATCGTACTTTAGTTACAATTTAGATGTGACAGTAACAATTATTTCTCGATCTTAAAAATCTTACTCGTACTTTAGCTGCAGCCTAGTAGTGTCGACTATCGTCATTTTTGTTTAATGGCGCTGCAGTAGTTGTCAATGAAGTATCGTATCTACTTTAACAGTATTAACTGCATTACTAATGAGAGTTTTCTTATTAGATTTGATGACGAGCAACCTACTTTGAGAATAATAAAGCTTGTAGATTGTTTGAATCGGTAACGAAGAAACGTTTGGTTCAAGTGTAATATAGTAACAAACCAGGAGCGTTTCGACAAGGTTTTTGTGATCATCTTGCACCTTGTCGAAACATTGTACATTTGTTACTGTGTTAAACTCGTAATAAAGTTACCTGTTCAAGCAACCTACAAGCTGTATAAGCTGTACTTTGATGCCTCCTTTAATTTCAAAGGCTCTTGTGAGCTATTGAGGTATTTTTAAGTCCGAAGCTGTAAGCTTTCTATAGTTGCGCCTACCTGAAAACTAGTTTCGGTTGCAATGTAGTTGTCTAACTTTATTTATTTTGGGGGTGAAAAATACTTTTTAGTGGTTTGAATGAAGTGTAGTTTGGACTACTTTCGGATATAAATATGCTCTAATGTACTCTAAGCCTAAAGTCGGCTTCATTTATTCTGCGGTATATATATAATTAACACTACTTTGAGATGGAAATACTCTGTAGTGTTGTGATTTAGGTAGTGAATGAAATACACTGTCGTATGTAAATATGTGTCAGTGTTGAACTGAATGTTAGTTCGGGCTGCAGTTATTTTGTGGAGTAAACATTAAACTGTACTTTGGGATATAAATATTATGTAGTGTTATACTTGGAGCCTGGTTTCGGCTGCAATTATTTTGAGGTAGTCAATGAACTACAAGTATGGATAACATTACTCTATAGTGCTATAACTAAAGCTATGCTTGGGCTGCAGTTATTGTGTGATGTAGTTCATGAACTCCAATTTGGGATGTAAATACTTTTTGGCACTGTAACTGAAGTTTAGTTTGGTGGGCAGTTATTCTGTGATGTACAATGTACGTACTCTGTCATGTTGTAATTGAAGCGCTGTTTGGGCTGTAAGTGTTGTGTGGGCATAGTTACTGATTTCTACTTTGGAATGTAAATAACTTGTAACTGGAGCCTAGCTTGGGCTGCAATTATTGTGTACTGTAGTTAATGATGTCTATTTTGGGGGGTAAATACTTTGGAGTGTTTTACAGAAGTTTAGTTTTAGCTGTGATTATTCTACGGTGTAGTTAATGAACTCTACCTTAGGATGTAAATGGTCTGTAGTGCTACAACTTAAACCTAGTTTAGGCTGTAATTATTATGTTAATTAATTAACTCTACTACAGGTGTAAATACTCTGTAGTGTTATAACTGAATTATCATTTTGGTGCAGTTATTCTTCATTACATACAATGAAATTCATCTTTAGTTATATCAACTACGTAGTTTCAGTTCGATTCAGATTCTTTTTTAAACGCATACCTTTCTGTTGTGAACCGAAATAGTTAAAATAAGTATTCAGGTTTTCTTCATTCTGTTGTGATACAAATTACAATATAAAATATGATTGATCAATTTGGATAAGCTGAGGTTTCGAGGTGTATCAACTGTCATACGTAGTATGCAGTATTGTGGGTGAAGTGTTCAACAGATTTTACTCAGGGTTTAGTTGTGTGGGAATCATTGCCTTTTCAGAATACTATTTTTGTACTTAAGGTCATAACTGTGCTTTATCTTGCAGTATGAATGTCCTCTTTTGGATTCCACGAACGTGCTGAATTTTCCACTGCAGTATTCATTTGGGCTTAATATTCTCTGTGACTTAAGATAACTCTTTGTTGCTTACAGGATCATCCCTTCAAGATTTATCTGTTTTGCAGCGTTGTTTATTGCAGATCATATTTAAATTGTAATAGCTTGGGCAGCAGTCTCTCTTTAAACTCAGTAATGATTTTCCACCTTTCAAATTTTATTTTCAATAACGGCTTACTTCTCACCCCAATTTTCGATACAATGAAAATGTTTAGTACAGCTGTTTATACAGAAGTAGGTATGCTGTAATAGTATCGATTTGAATCCCTCTCTAGTATGTAGTTACTCGGTGGTAGTGTCAATTACATACTTCTTCACTCTGAAATTGGGTCGTCTATAATGCTCCTTCGCGTTTTAATGGCGTCAGTATCAGAGCTCTTTTAACGTGTAATGGTAGCAATTACAAACCTTCTTCGCATTGTAATAGTAAGTGTTGTAAAGCTTCTTCACAGTACAGTGGTGTAAACTACATGACTCCTTCGTATTGTAATAGAATCAAATATATGACTCCACATTGTAGTGGTGTCAACTACATGATTCGTCCACGCTGTAATAGAATAAAATATATGACTCCACATTAGAAATGAATAAAAACCTATAACCCGAGCGCTT
>NW_013665839.1:512400-523901 GCF_000517525.1 Limulus polyphemus | reverse complement strand
CAACTAAATGGCTCCCTCACACTGTAATAGAGTCAAGTATATGACTCCACATTGTAATGGAGCCATCTAAATGGCTCCCTCACACTGTAATAGAGTCAAGTATATGACTCCACATTGTAATGGAGCCATCTAAATGGCTCCCTCACACTGTAATAGAGTCAAGTATATGACTCCACATTGTAATGGAGCCAACTATAACTATAACTGTAACTCTAGGGAAGTGGTGTGGTCTAAACTATTTCTTGAGGTTTCAATATTATCCAGATTTATAGATAACTAAAAGTTACTAATAATTCCGGTATTTAGAATAAAATGATTATTGTTTTCTTTTCAGACTTTTAGGTGTTCATTTGTGTAAGATAGTGATACATTAGGATATTGACTTAATATCTTAAACACATATAATAGAAAATGGAAAAATAACCACTGAAGCTTCACATGTGAACATATTCTAGCTTCCTAGTGTTTCGATCATATAAATAACGATATTAAGTTCAGGTAAAGTTATCAAGTTAAAATGAATCTAAGTTTAGTAATTTAATTAGATAATTTCTTTAACTGGTTTGTATTAAGTAGAGTGTAAAACTGACACTTCAACAAGCCTTTGTACGTAGTAGTCTTGATACTAACAAAATACGTAGGTGCAAAAAATGAATTAAAGACACAAATACAAAACCTTCAGTTTCCTCAGCTACTGATGTAGATGTCGTTTTAACGTAGTCTGTTCACGTTGTAATCAGACTGATTAATTTCGGCGTTGAGCATAAAAAGACTTATAGACCTATTGTGATTTAATATCATGCTTTACCAGCTTATTCTATGCACACAATCAGACTTGGATGCTTAAGAACATCAGATTTCCCTTTGGTTATACTACGGTACATATTCACTTGATGTCAGATTGTATCTAATGATTCCAGTTTCGACTTACACATTGTTTCAAAATACCCATGACTATAGACTTAAACGCTGTTCTTTATTTACTCGCTTTGCAGTGGTTTTCTGTTAAGTTAATCTAGAGCAAAACGATGTTTTCTATATAACTAAAAGTACCTTCTCCATCTTTCCATAGTTAAATAAACATTTTATTCTGAGCGTTTTCCGCAAGGTATCCTATGGAAATTATCAATTATTTTTTCTTCTTATTTATTATAATAATAATAGAGTTTAACTAGGCATTTTTATTTGAAGATCAAGAAGATTATATTAACGAAAGCGTGCCCTGAGTTTAAATGAGACAATTTTTTGATGCGTGTTCTTGAGAATTGGGACTCAATATATGAGTATTTAGCGGAGAGAGAGTCTAACGTGTGACATTCCATTACGAAGAAGTATTACAAAAGAGTAATTGATAAGAGTAATGGAGTGGAATAAATATTAAGTTGAAATCATTAGCTTTGCATCTTGTAAGTTTAAGGTTTGAATTCCTCGCAAAGCTACACGAGGGCTATCTGCGCTAGCCGTCCCTAATTTAGCAGTGAAACACTAGTCATCACCATCCATCGCCAACTCTTGGGCTGCTCTTTTACCAACGAATAGTGGGATTGATCGTGACATTATTACGCCTCCAAGGCCCCGCGACCCTCAGATTTCGAGTCGACTTCCTTATCCACCCGGCCATGCTGGGCCGTAAGTTTAAAAACTCATTAATATGCCTTATACCAGGAGTTCCTAAAAGTTCTCAGCACAAATCACCCCAGAACATTCCACATCCTGACTGAGACCACCCCCTGTGCACCCAATAAATCTATGCATACTGACTATGTTACTTTCGTTGCAAATAACACATCTAAATAATGATATTTTAAGATTTGTTAATCAAACTCTTTCAGGTCTTTAATGTTTTTAATGTTTCACCCGCACTTTTCTTCTTTAACTGAGTTTGCGTATTTTTTTCTCCCTCGAAGTTTTCCTGCGGCCCAAAGTTTGGAAACTCCTCTTTTATATTATTTATGGTGGGGTCATTTTTTCCTAGTTTAAATTATTTCTACTCCTTGTAGGCGTAACTTCAAACCAGAAGACGGAGCATATTTATGAATTAAAGGTTGACATTGTCAGGTTATAAGTCCGAGTTGATTACGTTATACAGTATGTTGTAAGAAGGTTAATGCTGAACATCGAATATTACTTCACGCATAAAATATATTCTGATATAGTTTTAATGAAAACCCAATGAAAGCTTGAGTAACATAGCAAAAAAAAAAAGACAATCACGGTTACCAGTGCTAGTTGTTAGTTATTGAAGCATAAAAATCAAATTATTTCGTTCAATGCTTATAGTGCAGCTTGTGTAAAGACAACTTACGCCAGACATACCAAAAATTGTTTATACAAGATATAAAGAAATACAAAAAAATTGCAGTTCCTCTTGGCAATTATCTATAACTTTTGACACACTCTAAAGATTAATGACACCGTACATTGTGAGAGGTAGACTTGGTAATGACTCTTCCAGTAACGGTTTATTCTGGCACAGATACCGGAACGTGTTTACTTCCTTGTCTGATTAAGAAATCATTACAGAACATATAATAAGCTAAGAAATGAGGTTGATTACGAGCGTAACATTGAATATATACACTCTGGAGTGTCGAAACCACTGTAAGTCCGCTTGATCACACCAATGTATATTACATTCGCCACTAAATTCATAGACTGGGATGCTTAAATTACCTCAGTTTGACTCGTTTGGCAAAGTTCGTTTGATCAAACTGAAGTATATTGTATGTACCACTGAATTCATACATACGGTTGCCGAAACTACTGCAAGTTCACTCATTTGATAAAGACTGGTTGACCTAACTATGGGCCCGGTATGGCCAGGTGGTTAGGGCGCTCGACTCGCAGTCTGCGGGTCGCGGGTTCGAATCCCCGTCACGCCAAACATGCTCGCCCTTTCAGCCGTGGGGCGTTATAATGTGACGGACAATCCCACTATTCGTTGGTAAAAGAGTAGTCCAAGAGTTGGCGGTGGGTGGTGATGACTAGCTGCCTTACCTCTAGTCTTACACTGCTAAATTAGGGACGGCTAGTGCAGATAGCCCTCGTGTAGCTTTGCGCGAAATTAAAAAAACAAAACAAAAAAAACAAAGACCTAACTATGATTACATCATGTGTAGCATTGATTTAACACATAGTGTCGCCGAAACAACTTCAAGTTGACTCATTTGATAAAGACTGGTTGACCTAACTATGATTACATCATGTGTAGCACTGATTTCACACATAGAATTGCCGAAACTACTGCAAGTTGACTCATTTGATAAAGACTGATTGACCTAACTGTGATTATATTACGTGTAGCACTGATTTCACACATAGAGTTGCCGAAACTACTTGAAATTTGATGAAACTATATTAAATCATATGAGTCTGCCAAATGAACTCTAACGAAACATACTTCCTCATCTTTATATCTAGTTATCCTTATGTTACCCTTGTTATCCATAATATGAGTTTTAACCTGTTAAATGTTAAATTTCTAGCAAAATGCAACTGCTCTGATTGTTTAAACTAATAGATAGTTCAACATTGATTTTTTTTGCTCAAAAAAATTGCAAATCAGTTCATGCATCTTGAGAAAAGACTACTTCCTTTAGTGCAATTTGAAAAGAGCGAAAAAAAAATATGTCAAGTATTCGTCTCAAGGGGACGTTAGTGTATATAAACTGCATGCGGCGATATTGACAAAACAAAACCAAATTGGCATACACCTTGCCTGGTATCTCCCTAACCATTTGTTTTTATCAAGCTAGGCGGCAACAATCGCATGGTCAGTGAAATGCTCGCTCGTTATCCATCTTGAGGATGTTGCTTGGCAGACACTAATGAAAACAGAGTGGCTCATGCGTCGTTCCTTCTTGATGCTGTGGGACTTTTAGCGCCTTAATGAAATCTGGAAGGACGCTTTTAAGTAATAAACCTCGCGAATGGGCACGATCGCCACTATTCAACGTACCTTCGCTAACTGTCACTTGTATTTTGTGCTTGTGGCCAGCCTTGTAGTTTTTTTTCTTCTTTGCTACGATGTTATACGTCCAGTAGAATGCCACGTGAGTTGTACATCATTTTAATCTCACACAAAACCTTCTGTATGGTTCACATTTTTATTCTTGTCATCTTTTATCATTTTATGTTCCCACTTTCTACGGTATATCGTGTTTTAAAGAAAAGCAAGGTTCAAGAAGCTCAAACTCGATTGTCTTCTTTCAAGAACAGTATGTGCAAGTGAACGAAAACTATTATGATATTTCGTATTGAAGTTTGATGTTATTTGTTTTTCCAAGAGAGTGTATAAAAGTCAGCAAAATATGTGAATGTTTTTGTTCAGTGCGTCTCTCTTTCTACAATATCTAAAATCAAGTACATTAATTATATTAGATAGATACTTCTGAGATGTAGGCTGTACGTAAAACAAACATGACTTCAGTTACTAATTTTACGCAAAAACAATATTCTTCTCTCCATTACTCTTTAGGGTTGCTGCCCCTCCATTCCCAGCGGCACAGCGGTATGTCTGCGGACTTACAACGTTAGAAACCGGGCTTAGATACCCGTAGTGGGCAGAGCACAGATAGCCCATTGTGTAGCTTTGTGCTTAACTACAAACTCTACATTACCGTCAAAATAATCATGCTGCTTATGCGCTCTTCAGAATTTATAAACATAGGAGGCAAATTAACGAAAAATATGATGAAAAACAGTTTTAGAAATAAATTTAAAAAGTATTAATGCTGAATCTTTGTTCACTGAAAGTAAACTCAAATGAACATTGTAGAAATATATATAATGCTCATTTAAATTATAGTTGTTTAGGAAATTGATACGGTCAAGACAGTGCAGGAAATTGATGAGAAAGCTAGATGACTATGCTCCGGAAACTGAGACGATTACGTTAGATGACCACTGGTCAGAAAATTGATAATGTTCAGTTAGACGACTACTAGTCAAGGAATTGACAATGTTAAGTTAGATAATAACTATTTAGGAAATTGATGACAAAGTTAGATGACTGCTGCTCAGGAAAATGATACGGTACAGTTAGATGACCACTGGTCAAAAAATTGATAATGTTAAATTAGACGACTGTTAATCGGGGAATTGATAATGTTAAGTTAGATAATAACTGTATAGGAAATTGATAAGGTTAAATTAAATGACTATTGGTCAGAAAATTCATAAGTGTGTTTCTGTATACCAGTTAATGAAACACGATAAAGTTAAACTTTTCACCTAAAAAAGTAACGCGTGAAACTGTTTTGGTTTAAAATGAATATAACAGCAACAGAAAAAAAGTGCGTAGTTACTGGTTGTTTTTTGCCAGTCTTCGTCGTGTCATTATTTTCACGTATCAACGTGCGCCTGGCAGCGACTGTTCTTGTGAGATACACCTATTTCTTTTAACTCAGGAGAAACTTTATAAAACCTACACGAACTACATATGTAATACGGTACTTATACTTGTATATGTCTGAGATACAGTCCTTTTGTTAAATAGGTTGAAGTTTAATAAATTCGATGTAGGCGAAACTTACCACATGGAGCAGTCGCCTATAAGGTGTAAATGTAAGGATGGCGTAGTAAAAAGTTGTGCAACTAAATAAATGTTACACTAACATATATTTATTTCTAATTCAACCAAAGAAAAATCTTATAACTAAATATATCATATATTTTGGATTTTGTTTTAAATTTAAAGGCATTCTTTTGTGTAGCACGAACTTATTAATCACAGTTTCACATATATTTAGGCCCGGCATGGCCAGGTAGTCAGTGATCTCGACTCACAATCTGAGGGTCGCGGGTTCGAATCCCCGTCCTACCAAACATGCTCGCCCTTTCAGCCGTGGCGGTCAATCCCACTCTTCGTTGGTAAAAGAGTAGCCCAAGATATGGTGGTGGGTGGTGAGGACTAGCTGCCTTCCCTCTAGTCTTACACTGCTAAATTAGGGACGGCTAGCGTAGAAAGCCCTCGTGTAGCTTTGCGCGAAATTCAAAACAAACCAAACCACATATATTTTTTCTGCATTTTAAAGAAATATCTAGATATCCAATGATATCTCTGGAGTTGTCTTTTCCACTTTATTCTACAGCAGGAGGGTTCCAGAACACCATGTCTGCCCGTGTGAGAAGTTGCCTGTTTGTTAGAATGCTCGGAATGTGAATTCAAGGATCCATGGTTCGTGACTAGTTCCGTCATAAGAGCGATAATCAAATCCCAATACTCGGTTAGACACGAATTTCTATCTAGTTTATTAGCTCCAAATTACGGATGGCTATGCTCAGATAGCCCTTTGTGTAGCCTTGAAGGAAAACTATGAAACGAACAACGGAACAAGAACATAAAGATTCTTTTCATTTTAACTCTGATGTTCGCCCTCCTTATTACACACATAAATATTGTTCGTGAAAAATGTTTTTTGGCTATTATTTATAATCGGAATATTTTTACGTCGTCTTTCTAGCAGCACGCTACTTTTTAAAAAATTCGTATTTCATGAAGAAGTCTCTCTTCTCTACTTTTTGAGCTAAATCTTTGTTATTTGTATCATTTGTTCAAAAGACTTCTTTGTTTCTTTCTTGTCAAGCACAAAGCTGCACAATGGGCTCCTTGTACTGTGCCCAACACGGGTATCGAAACTTAGTTTCTAGCGTTATAAGCCTTCAGACTTACCGCTATACCACTGGGGAGGGCACTCAGAAGATATTATACACTTAAGATTTCTCATACACTTCTCAACACACTTCCTTCAATAAATTGGTTTAATACAGGCATAAAGAGTGTCTGAAATATCTTATAACTCACTCCTGTAGTATCTTATACCTTATTCCTGTAGTATCTTATAACTCGCTCTTTTAATATCTTATAACTCCTGTAGTATCTTATAATTCCTGTAGTATCCTATAACTCCTGTAGTATCTTATAACTCCTGTAGTATCTTATAACATCTGTAGTATCTTATAACTAACTCCTGTATTATCTTATACCTCATTCCTGTGGTATCTTATAACTAACTCCTGTATTATCTTATACCTCATTCCTGTTGTATCTTATAACTCCTGTTGTACTTTTCTTGTAACACTACAGATGTTTTTCCTTTGGAAAATTAGTTTATTACTATAGATTTTAAATTTTCACTTTGGTTCTCATTGTAAAAATAAGTTGTTAAAGTACTTTCCTGGAATGGTTTTCTTGTTTCACATGTATACCCTGTTGTCTTTGGAGTTACAGAAACACTAAATAAATTCATTTGTTTCAGGCTTGAAACGGATGTTGCTGGAAGATATTGCTTGAATTTTGTATGTATGTAAGGAAAGTTAGCTGTTGTCACTCCACTAGTCCTTTTTATTTATTAAAAAAAATTGCTTTTCAACTTGTTTTTGTCTACCGTTCACTTTAAACGTAATGAAAATATAAATCACAAAACCCCAGCGGTGTCTGTCTATCGGCAGCTCTGGTGTTAACTCAGGCTGGCTTATAGTCCTTCGAAAAACGTTAGTAGACTAAGTTATCAACAGCTTAGAATCCCTTCTTATTGATACCATTGATTTATTAAATGTCTTAATGTCTTGTTAATTGTCATTATTGCCTCTGGTATTTTCTTATAATTTTGACACATGAATTTTAATTGAGAAAAATCTGTTCATTGAATGATTAGAGCCTTAGAAGATTTACACAGATATATGTGTTAGGAACTGTACATTCACGGAATGAAACTAGCGCGAAAGAGTAGCAGATGTAAAAATGTCTTACTGTCGATTTGCTTATTCGTATGAAATGATTTACTGAGATACTACATTTGGATGAGTAATTATGCTTATACAGACTTGGTGCTTTAGAGCAAAGCCACATTGGGTTATATGCTGTGTTGACCGCGAAGAATCAAACCCCAGATTTTAGCGTTTTAAGTCCGTAAACTTACCACTGTCCCACCGAGCATAAATTCGCAATGATGTTGATCCAAACAATACGTTAATAGTACAATAAAAATGACATTTCTATCTCTTACTGCGCAATTCCTTACGTCTTATTGTCTTGAAATCTATGTATTATGAGATCGCACTATTTGAAATGTTTTATTTTTAAATGTAAATAGAAACGTCGAGAATACGTTTCAAGTCAAATACGTATTATTGTAGTCGCTGTCAGTTTTTAGTAGTGAATGTCATTTTATACTGGAACATGGCGAAAAAGGCCTAGCATGGTCTGGTGGTTAGGGCGTTCGACTCGCAATCTAAAGGTTGGGGATTCGAATCCCGTCAACAAACATGCTAGCACTTTCAGCTGTGGGGGCGTTATAATGTAACAGCCAATCCCACTATTCTTTGGTAAAAGAGTAACCAAGAGTTGGCGGTAGGTGGTGTCGATTAATTGCCTTCCGTCTAGTATGTCACTGCTAAATTAGGGACAGATAGCGCAGATAGTCTTCGTGTAACTTTGCGCGAAAATTCCAAACAAACCAAACCATATGCAAAATTATATTCAAAATTTGCAGCGTTTTAGGAAATTGTTAACTGAAGGTGTCCACTTCATTGTGAGTTTTAAAGAATTACGGTATACATGCTTTGCTTTCTCTACCAACGGCGAATGTTTATCTTGCTCTCCACCTATAGTACTAAATTATTTTATGTGATGAGTAACAAAACATAGTATTCTGCTGTGTAACCGCCTAATATCAACCAAATAAAGTCCTCTGTAACACAACCGTTTCAGAAATTTCTATAACATAACCGTTCAGTGCTGTACAGCGAAACGCAGGTTTATATGATATATCCGTTCGGTGCTGAGCAGCGAAACGCAGGTTTCTATAACATAGCCATCAAATCATAAAGAATTAAGCGCATTTGTTTTATAACACAGCTAACTCATGGTGAACAGTGTATTACAGTTCGTTATAATATATACAGTTTCATTTTGAAAGGTTTTATTTATTTGTTTGTAGTGAAGCACAAAGCTGCACGATGGGCTATCTGTGCTCTGCCCACCACGGGTATCGAAACCCCGTTTCTAGCGCAGGCATACCGCTGTGCCACTGGTGGGCATTTTGAAAGGTAACACATAATTTTATTAATTTAATCATACCATTTTGAATAATGAAATATATTTTTTATAATTTAACCGTATCACACGGAATAAGGAAAGACCTTTTTTATATGTCCCCCAGTGGCACAGCGGTATGTCTGCGGACTTACAACGCTAGAAACCGGGTTTCGATACTCGTGGTGGGCAGAGCACAGATAGCCCTTGTGTAGCTTTGTGCATAATTAAAAACAAACAAACACATAGAATAATGAAAGACCTTTGTATATGTCCCCCAGTGGCATAGCGATATGTCTGCGGACTTATAACGATAGAATCCGAGTTTCGATATCCGTGGTGGGCAGAGCACAGATAGCTCTTGTGTAGCTTTGTGCATAATTAAAAACAAACAAACACACAGAATAATGAAAGACCTTTGTATATGTCCCCCAGTGGCACAGCGATATGTCTGCGGACTTATAACGCTAGAATCCGAGTTTCGATATCCGTGGTGGGCAGAGCACAGATAGTTCATTGCGTAGCTTTCTGCTTAACTTCAAACAAACAAAACTTTTTATATTACAACCACCTCATTAAGAGACATAAAAATATAATATAATAATGTTGTAATAAACAATAAAACAAACTCCTCTATATAACCATTTAATTTTGAGCAATAAGATAGTATTGTTTTCTTAATCTTGTGTTAAATAGCGAACAACAGTTTTTCTATAGAATCATCTCGCGGCCCGGTATGGCCAAGTGGCTAAGACGCTCGCTCGCAATCTGAGGGTCGCGGATTCGAATCCCCGTCACACCAAACATGCTCGCTCTTTCAGCCTTGGGGTGTTATAATGTGATGGCCAATCCCACTATTCGTTGGTAAAAGAATAGCCCAAGAATGTCATAGATTTTAGCTAATAACAATAGAAATAGTCTTTGGATTATAGATTTTAGCTAATAACAATAGAACTAATTCTTGTGTTATTGATTTTAGCTAGTAACAATAGAAATAATCCTTGTGTTATTGATTTCAGCTAGTAACAATAGAAATAATCCTTGTATTATAGATTTTAGCTAGTAACAATGAAAATAATCTTTGGGTTATAGATTTTAGCTAGTAACAATGGAAATAATCCTTTGGTTATAGATTTTAGCTAGTAACAATGGAAATAATCCTTTGGTTATAGATTTTAGCTAGTAACAATGAAAATAATCCTTGTGTTATAGATTTTAGCTAGTAACAATAGAAATAATCCCTGGGTTATGGATTTTAGCTAGTAACAATGGAAATAATCCTTGTGTTATAGATTTTAGCTAGTAACAATAGAAATAATATTTGTGTTATAGATTTTAGCTAGTAACAATAGAAATAATCCTTGTATCACAGATTTTAGCTAGTAACAATAGAAATAATCATTGTGTTATAGATTTTAGCTAGTAACAATAGAAATAATATTTGTGTTATAGATTTTAGCTAGTAACAATAGAAATAATCCCTGGGTTATGGATTTTAGCTAGTAACAATAGAAATAATCCTTGTATCATAGATTTTAGCTAGTAACAATAGAAATAATCCTTGGGTTATAGATTTTAGTTAGTAACATTAAAAAAAACTTATGTCAAAGTATAAAAAAATGGAGTTTTTATCATATAAGGTTGGGTCATTTGTCGCAGTAAAAGTGATAAGTGTCCATGCCACTTCGAAAATAATATTGTCTACACTGTAATAAAATAAAGATGTTTTGAGCTTTCAACTTATATAAGTTTGTTAATAATTCTTCTTTGTCCAAGTTTTGTTTGTTCAGTGTTTCAAATTCAATTGTTCAGAAACCTTACGGTATCTCAAAGGAAGTTACAACTGAACCTTTGATTTTCTCCTAATTTCTTTAATGAAGAGAAGTCATTTGAGTAATAACAATTTCAAAAGGTATTCATATTTGACCGGTAACTGAATCAATCTTCAGTTTCTTAGGACACACACAATTGTGTTCCGAATGTGTCATACTCAGCCAATGGGACCATCAAGCTAAGGTCACCAGTAAAGGTCAAAATGTTCTAATTTCTCATCTCAGTTGTTTAACGAAATGGAACAATTTTCAATAAAAGAGTTTGTTTTTAATAATTAAACAATAACAGAACTTATCTTGTGAACTAACTATTTCTTTAGATCAGGAAATAAACAAATCAGTACGTGGTTATAAGAACTATAGTTTGGAGTCCAATATAGACTAAACACACATATATATTCTAAGTTTCTTCCACACCAGAAATAAGAATTCAAAGCACGTCTGAAGAACCAAAGGACATAATTTGACGATGGTAATAGGCTTAAATTGTGTGTTTTAGTTTTATTTATATGCATATCAATTTTACTTTCCCTGAACTACCTTTAACGCTTATGCACAGGCATTCGTCTGACGGAAAAATGCATTATTTACTAATTATTGACAGAAGTTTTGAATATAATATGTAGGGTTTG